>NC_064856.1:116215936-116293436 GCF_024139225.1 Suncus etruscus
CATGCCTGCCAAGGGCGATTTCTGAGCACAGAGCCAGGAGTAACCCCTGAGCGCTGCTGGGTGTGACCCAAAAACAAAACAAACAAACAAAAAAACCTACCCTCTTCATCAGTGCAACCTTCCCACCACCAATGCCCCCCATCTGCCTCTTCCCCCACCCCCTGCTTGTCTTCAAGACAGGTATTCTATTTCTCTCACACCATTGTCAAGATAGTTGTCAGTATAGTTACTTCTCTAATTGAACTCGCCACTCTTTGTAGTAAGCTTCATATCCTGGGCTGGTCCTCTCAGTCCTCATCTCTGTTGTCTCTGGATATTATTAAAATATTGTTTTTTATTTATCTTAAATCTCACAGAGTGACCCTATTCTGAGCCTATTTCTCTCCCTCTGACTTATTTCACTCAGCATAATAGTTTCCATGTCCATCCATGTATAGGGAAGTTTCATGACTTCATTATTCCTGACGTTGCATAGTATTCCTTGTGTATATGTACCACTGTTGGGATGCCATCTAGTACAGCTTTTATGGAAAGCAATATAGACATTCCTCAAAAAACTGGAAATTGAGCTCTTATATGATCCAGCTATACCACTCCTAGGGATATACCCTAGGACAGTGGTCTAGGACACTGTCTAGAACAGTGCCCTAGGAAAATGAAATCACAATACAAAAGTATATACCCTAGGACAGTGGTCTAGGACACTGTCTAGAACAGTGCCCTAGGAAAATGAAATCACAATACAAAAGTATATACCCTAGGACAGTGGTCTAGGACACTGTCTAGGACAGTGCCCTAGGAAAATGAAATCACAATACAAAAGTACCTTCTGCTTTCCTTCCTGGGAGCCGAGCCGGGAGGTCCTGCCAGCATGGCGTTTGGCAGCCCTCCGCCATGCCAAAGGCTGCTTTAACCAGGCCTAGAAAGGGGTGCGGGACATGGGTCACCCTAGCACCCCTCTACCTCCTTCCTCCGGTACTCCAGGGCTTTGCCTGGCCACATGGCTGGGCAAGCCACCGAGGTGAGTCCCTTGGAGGAGTTTATTGGTTTTTCCTATGTTCTCCCCATTTCCCTCCTGGCTCCAAAGGGAGAGTGTGGGGGCGGGTCTGCGACCTTCCAGCCTTCTGGCTCGGGAAGGAGCTCTTTCCTTCCTGGGAGCTGAGCCGGGAGGTCCTGCCAGCATGGCATTTGGCAGCCCTCCGCCATGCCAAAGGCTGCTTTAACCAGGCCTAGGAAGGGGTGCAGGACATGGGTCACTATATTATAGGTTATGGCATTAGGACTTATCAGGGAAGTTCCCTTATTAAACTTGTCCATTGTGAAACCGTGCGGGGGGGCAGTATCATTGTGTTTCATCTGCTTGTCATTATCTGAACGTCCAGGCGCTCGTTTTTTTCTTTTACTCCCTCACTCCCATCTCTTGTTACCCCACATTTAACCATTTTCTGTACTAATGATTATTGTTTTGGCCAAGGTAGATTACATATCTTTCACAATAATTTTTGTGTGGAGTCTGAAGCTTCAGCAGGCAACGCGTCACGGTAAGGTTCCATGCTGTCGGCTTTTTGGCCAAGGTAAGTTGAAGATGCAGCGTTGGCAGCCCCCCTCCCCCAGCCTTCTCTCCCTTCCTTCCCGTCCCCAGCGTTATTCCTGAACACCTGCTCAGGGTCCCAGCAATTGGTTTCCAGTGAGGTACAATTTAAAAGAGACCCCAGGCTTCCTTGTTCCTGCAAGGGGCTGGGAGGGGTCTGCTGAACTTTCAACTTCCAGCAATTAGGAAGCTAAAGCCTCTCGAGGGGAGTCGGAAGCTTCAGCAGGCAACAAGGGGAGAACATGGCTCCATGCTCTCTTCACTTGTCCAATCACAGACCAAACTGGTATCTCGGAAACACCCCCTTCCCTCTTGACTATTTCTAAAACATAAAAGGGTCCCGTGTATCCCCTTTGTATATCTCAGATGTATTCCCTTAACATCTATAACTCTTGTCGAATATCCTCATATAGTGACAATTTTGCCCACTGGATTTGTTATTTGATTGTTTGATTTTCCCCCTTTGAGATCTGTTTTATAAGTAATACTAAAAAATAAAAATAAAAAATATAAGTAATACTGGTAGAAGAGTATTGCTATATAGATTTCATGTTTGTACCAAGTTATGGGGAATTTTGGACTTTATTCGTCGGCCCCCAGATGCACCAACAATATCTTGTGGCATTGCTTCTCTTTTGCATAGGCACATTAAAATGGGAAAATAATACATATGCAAACAAGTTCTTATCTAATAGAGACGGGAACACAAATTTGGTAATGTAATTAGGCCTTTACCCTGAACATTGGCATAATGATTTGGCTCAGGCCTCAGAAGAATGGGCATTGCCCACATACACCTGACAATGGATAGCATCTATGGAAACAACCACAATTGTCTTTAACATTACCAGGATCCAAGCCTCTACCAGGGAAGACCTACCACTGCTTTGGCATTGACTTACTCCAAAGAGTGCTCCCAACACCCAGACGACTCAGCAATAGTCTGCATGCAGGGCAGATCACTCTGCATTTAATGGTATGCTGAAACTAGAGGATGCTCCACATCAGCCTGACATCGATGAAAGAAATGCACAGAATCCAGAGTCTTTAAATATAAAAGTCAGATACCAACTATAGCTAAAGTGTGAAAAAGTTTCACTGGGACCTTGAAAATGACTGGAGTTGGATGAACTGGTATGCCTGGAACCCAGAGTCTGTCTTATGCCAATAAACTTCTAGGTGAGGCCTTTTTGTAATCAGGTCAAGGAGTTTTTCTCCATTTTCCCATTTTTCTGGACCTATGTAAACAATGGCGATTCCCATTATCACACCTTTACTATATTTTTTTACTCTTATCCTTTAAGGAAAAAAAAATACAACTTACTGAACTTAAAAACAAATAACTGTAGTAGAATGCCTGTCTCAAATACAGGCAGGGGATGGGAAGGGGGAGGGGGTAATGTTATACTGGTGAAGGGGGGTGTTCTGGTTATGACTGTAACCCAAATATGATCATGTTACTTAAATAAAAATATATTTAAAAAAACCAGATAGGGGCCGGAGAGATAGCATGGAGGTAGGGCATTTGTCTTGCATGCAGTGTTCAGGGGTTACTCCTGGCTCTGTGCTCAGCAATTGCTCCAGGCAGGCTCTGGGGACTATATGGGATGCCTGGGATCGAACCTGTGTTTGTCCTGGGTCGTCTGCATGCAAGGCAAATGCCGTACCGCTGTTTTGGCTCAGGCCCGCTGTAGTATTTTTTTAAATTAAGATAAAAGCCTGGCCAGAGAGATAGCACAGTGGTAGGGCATTTGCCTTGCACCCAGCCGATCCAGTACGGACAGTGGTTCGAATCCCAGCATCCCATATGGCCCCATATGCAGACCAGGATTAACCCCTAAGCGCCGCCGGGTGTGACTCAAAAACAAAGAAAATGTTTAAATAAATAATAAAATAAAAGCTCCACAGACTTTAGTATAAAGTCTATGCTCATAAAAAAAAAAGTACCTTCTATACCTATATTCATCGCAGCACAATTTACATTACAATAGCCAGAATCTGGAAACAACCCTGATGCCCAACAACAGATGAATGGCTAAAGAAGTAATTGTGAATGCAGAGCTTGGAAAAAGAAATAAAGTAAAACAAAAAAGTCACCACAGAAAACCTGGGTAAGCAAAAAGAGAAACAGATGCTGATTGCCCGAAGGTGTGTAGGGTGGGGTTAGGGATTCTGAAGGAGGAGAGCACCCGGGACACAAACCCTGGTCCTGCTCATCAGACTAGGAAGGTTCTGGGTGGCCAGCTGTGGGCTGCACGGACTCAGGGTCAGATATGAGGGTCTCATGTTTCCAGGGAAGTCTGATTTCTGAGACAGAGTTAGCAGACAATGGAGAGAGTTTCCTTTGGCCACCATTTTGGTAGAAAGCTCAGAAATTTCTGACTCCTGGGGCTCTTCTCTTCGGTGACTATCCACAGTCTTACAGGTTGGAGACTTTTAGATTGACCATTCCACTGTGGGTCCCTCTATGCTAGTGTACCCGCTCACTGGGAAGACTTGTGGCGGCTCTTTTATGGGGACTGATGGAGCAGAAAGGTTTGGTTCCCGCAGCACGCCTCCAGGGACCAAGGAGCCCAACCAGCAAAAGGGACTGTGACGCCCTCGGTCTCAGGACACCCCCAGCCACGCGACGTGCGATGCCCCAATCGCCTGGTGCCAGTCCCACCCCGCCGCCCTGGGCCCGTCGAGCCAGCCCGAGCCGCCACGGGCCCAGCCCGCTCCCCCCAAGGCGGCCTCCAGCGTCCGCCTCGAGCCCCCCTCCAAGTCTCGGCCATGGCCACACCCCGGGATGTGTGCGCACCACCCCGCCCCAGGCCCCCGACTCGCTGGCTTCTCCCGTCGAGCCCGCCGCCTGCCGCTGGCTGCTCCGGCACGACCCGCCGAGGCCAGGAAGCGCCTCGCCGGCGCGGCGGGCGGGCGGGCTCCAGGGGCTGTGGCTCCCCGGCCTGGCGGAGCTGGGCGGCCGGCCAGGGTGCCCGCCTTCAGGCCGACTCGTCGTCGTCCGCGGGCCAGTCAATCTCGGAGGGCTCCGCTCGCGGCGGGCCTCTGCGCTCTCTGCCCACCCAGGCTGCCGGGCCCCAACGTCCTCGGCCGCACCGCCCGGGCAGGTCGCCACTGGGCCTCTGCCTCCTTCAGCGCGGCGCTGCGAGCCAGAGACCCACGGCCCGCCCCAGCGACTGCCCCGGCCTTCCTAGGCCCATCCGCCTGGGACGCTGGGCCGCCCACCGGGGTCCCGGAGGCCTTCCCGAGCCCTGCCCAAGTGCACCGCCAGCGTGGCCCACCCTGAAGCTCTGAAAGGTGTGGCCCCACGATTCTCCTGGAATAGTACAGGACGCTTTATTCCATGACATTATAATCTGACTTTCCAGGACATTCTATTAGGTTATCACATTATATTATAATATATCACACTAAAATATTTTCACAATTATATATTGCTGCATACACATATGTAGCGTTTAATGTATAATATAGTCATGTCTTCAGTTTTATTTTATATATTTAATTTCTTTATTATATTTTATTAGAAATAGCATTGTTTTGGGGCCGGAGAGATAGCACAGCGGTAGGGCATTTGCCTTAGACGCAGAAGGACGGTGGGGACCCCAAAAGTATATAAAAGTAATTAAAAAGAAAAACAAAGTCATTGATGTTTCAGAGGAATATGCTATAGTGGGATTTTTGTGAAAATTATTTTGCGTTTAGGGTCACATATGGCAATCAATGTTCAGGCTCTGAATGCAAGAATTACTCCTGGCTGCCTCACCTCATGGGCCCTATGGGATGCCTGGGATTGAACCAGGCAGGTCGTTTGCAATACATTAGCCCTCCCTATGTCTTATCTCTCAGAGGCTCTTGAGGGCTTTTTTTGTTTTTTGTTTGTTTGTTTTTTGGTTTTGGTTTTGGGGTTACGGCCGGCGGTGCTCAGGGTACTCCCTGCTCAGGGTGGAGAGGGGGACCATACGGGACGCCGGGATTCGACCCACCGTTGGTCCTGGGTCGGCCGCTTGCAAGGCAAAGTAACGTCCTACCGCTGTGCTCTCTCTCCGGTCCCTCTCGAGGTATTTTATTTTGGAGGGGGGCCACACCCGGCGGCGCTCAGGGGTTTCTCCCGGCTGCCTGCTCAGAAATAGCTCCTGGCAGGCACGGGGGACCCTATGGGACGCCGGGATTCGAACCCCCCACGTTAGGTCCTGGATCGACTGCTTGCAAGGCAAACACCGCGGTGCTATCTCTCCGGCTCCTCTGGAGGTGTTTTCCATCGCAAGTAAGTGCATTTTCTTCCAGTTCTGTGGGGCATTCACGTGGCTTTCACACAGGCGAAGACTGGCTGCACACTGAGCTCTAACGACGGGTGTGTGTAAGTCTCTCCGGAAAGGACCCTCCAGTTTCTGCAGAGGTCGCCCCGCTCCAGCGCAGGAGACCAAAGGACCGTCCTTCCAGGCCCTGCAGGGAGGCTGGCGACCAGACGGGGCCCGGCCCTTTAAGACTGCGGCCGGAAGGAGTCCCACGTCACGCGGGCGCCGCTTTCCTTTCTCTGGCCAGACCCGAGGGGGAGGAAGCGCCTTGCGGCCGGCGTCGGAGCCGGCGGCCGGGGGGCCTCCAGGGACGACTTTCTCCCCGCCCGGCCAGGTGAGCGAGCGCGAGCGGCGCGTGTATCTCGGTCTCTCGGTCTCTCCCCACTCCCTCCCCTCTGGCGCTCCCGCTGGACCCGGGCACCTGGGGCTTCGCCCGGCTCTGCGCGCAGTGCTCACTCCCGCGGCCCGGGAACCCCGTGCCCGGCGAGCGCCCCAACTCCTCTCTTGGCCCGTCACTGGGCCCGGCTGGGGGAGGGTTTCTCCGGAGCGCGAACTTCTTCTTCCCTCACTTGCACTGCACCTGCCGCTCTCCCTCAGGCTTCGGATCGGTCGGGAAAGCGGTTTCGTCCAGTTGGCAGTTTTAGGCGCGGGAGTGTTGGGCCACACCCCGCAAGGGCAGGCTGCAGAGGTCCATCCCCAGAAACTCCAAGCGCAGACACGGGCCCCATCACGGTCCTTAGCGAGCGCTGTGGATGTTAGGGTGATGGCTGGCGCTGGGCAACACGCTACTGGGGCCCTTTCCGCAGGTGCCCTCAGAAAGGAGCGGGTGGTGGGTGCCCGGTTCAGATGTGCGGATCTGGTTAGGATCCAGCAAGACCCGGCGGGCAGCAGCTGGGCAGGGGCTGTGCTCATCTTTGTTGCTCAGAACTGTGACTTTTCACCAGGACTTGGGCCTTGCTGCTGCTCTTTAGGAATCGTCCAGGCTGGAGAAGATGGGGTCTCATCATCTAACGTCCTGTGCCCAGGTAAGGGGCAGTGTGGGCTGGGAGAAGGACAGTCTGGGGGTTCAGAGATATTTTAGGAAGGAATCTGGGGGTGGGTGTGGCTGCTGGCACTCCTTCAGGGGCCCTAGTCTCTGCAGTTTGTTCTTTTTTTTTTTTTTCTTGTTTGCTGTCTTGTGTTTATTTTGGGGGTTATGCGGGTGTTGCTCAAACGTTCTTCCTGACTTAGGTCACCCCTGCCAGTCTGAGACTATTGGATGCCTGCCAGGTTCCAGGCCTGGGCTCCTGGTAATATAAACCTGGATATTGGTGAAGAGACCTTGATCCCAGGATTTCTGCCATAAAATAACATTCCTCTCTCACCTGGACAAAGGTTCTTTGATTAATTTCTTTTTTTTTGGGGGGGGGCACACCCGGTGACGCTCAGGGTTACTCCTGGCTATGCGCTCATAAGTTGTTCCTGGCTTGGGGGACCATATGGGACGCCGGGGCATCGAACCGCGGTCCGTCCTAGGCTAGCTGGCTAGGCAGACACCTTACCTCTAGCGCCACCGCGCCGGCCCCTCTTTGATTAATTTCTAATTTATGGCATCAAGGCTGAAAGGAAATTCTTCTGGCTCTACACTGGGATCATACCTTCTGGGCCTGGCACCCTATGGGGTATCAGGGATTCATCCTGAGACAGCCCCATCTGAGGCAAGCACCCACCAAATTGTCTTCATGGTCTGGTCTAGCATAGGGTTCTTTAGTATTTTTCTGCTGCTCTTAGATGCCAAGTTGATGACTGGGTCCCTTCCTCTGGGCTCCTGGTGAAGAATTTTCTGCTTACCTGAAGGAACACAGCAAGGACCTTTCTTGCATGTGTATTTTCCTGTGGGTTTCATTTGGTTTTAACTTTAGGTACTTTGTGCTGTGCTGTGTCTGCTTTTCTGTTTTGTCCTGAAATTCTTTTTTTTTTTGGGGGGGGGGCACACCTGTTGACGCTCAGGGGTTACTCCTGCCTATGCGTTCAGAAATTGCTCCTGGCTTGGGGGGGCCATATGTGATGCAGGGGATCGAACCGTGGTCCATCCTAGGCTAGTGCAAGTGCTAGTGCAAGGCCTTACCTCTAGCGCCACTGCTCCAGCCCCTTGTCCTGAATTTTGTGCCACATCAGTGGTGATCGGGTTTTTTCTTGACTCTACACAGAGGGTACGCTCCAGGCGACATAGAGGATACTAGCCTGTGCCTGGGATTGATCCCATGTTGGTCCATGTTGGTCCTGGCACTGTAGCTCAAGACCTAGGACATGCAGTTCAACTTTTTGTCCTTGACTATGCAGAGTCAGGCTTCTGCCTGCAGCCACATTTCTCCTCAGTAAACCAGGTGCACTTCCAAAGCCTCCTTGTCTGCAGTCCCATGGCTTGTGGTTCTAATTGGAAAACTGGAGCAAAGGATCTTTCTGGAAGCCATAATTGCTGGGAGTTGGGTCTTTTTCTTTTCTTGGGGAGAGGGGGGAATTGGGTAATACCTGGTGACACTTGGGGGTTACTCCTGGCTCTGCACTCAGAAATTGTTCCTGGCCGGCTCAAGGGACCATATGGGATGCCAGGAATAGAACCAGGGTTCATCTGCTGTTGACTACCTATATAAGGCAAATGTCCTACCGCTGGCCTGAGTTGAGTCATTTGACCTGCACCAGGCAGGATTTGTTTGGGTGTGAACCCTGAGTGCTGATATCCCCAAACCCAGGTTTGATTCACTCACTGGACCCTGAATTTACCTTCTTGCTGCTTGTATCCTGGGCAGAGGTGGGCTCTGGCAGCAGGAGAGGCTAGTGTGTGTTTACCATTTTGGGCTACATTCAGAGCTGGTGTTTCAGCTCTTTTTTGTTCTGTAGTCTTGGTTTCATCCACCAGTGCTCAGTGAATCTAATGCACAGAGTGGCCCTGTGTAGTCTATGTGCAAAGCAGCATCTCCAAGAACCTTCTTGAATACTGTTGGCTTATCATGTTGGTTTATAAGGCTTTCTCGCATGATGTCTGGAAACCTTCCCCTCTGGGTGCCCATGGAGAAGATGTGGAGGCTGGGTACTCGCAAGGGCAGATTGGAGAGGCCCCGAGTCTCTCTAGTCCCTCTAGGACCCTAAGGGATCCTGTTTCTCCCCTAGGGCCTTGGATGAGCCTTGGCCCTGACCCCCTCTTTTGTGTGCTTAGGGCTTGGTGACCTTCCCTGATGTGGCCGTGAGCTTCTCCCCGGAGGAGTGGCCGTGCCTGGATGTTTCTCAGAGGAAGCTCTACAGAGATGTGATGCTGGAGACCTACGAGCACCTGCAGGCAATAGGTGAGAGCTGCCCTGGCCTGGGCCGCTACTGTGGGCTACAACCTGAGTGACAGGGAGTTAAGTGCCTGGATCTGCATGGATAGGAGCCAAAAAGGGGATATGATTCTGCTGAGCCCAAGGTCAAGCCCTTCCCTACTGTTCTTTTTTTGTTTTTAAAGTTTTTATTTATTTTGTTTTGGGGCCACATCCAGCAGCGCTCAGGGTTTACTCGTGGCTCTGCTCTGAGAAATCACTCCTTGCAGGCTCAGAGGACCACATAGAATGCTGGCAATTGAAGCTGGTTCTGTCCCAGGTTGGGCAAACACCCTATGGCTGTGCGATCTTTGGCCCCACTTCCCTACTGTTCTGACCCCCAGCCTCTGACTTTTTCTCAGATGAATCCAACTTTATATTTGTAAATGTCTTTTCGGTGACTAGTGATATACATTGTTCCACAGATTTGCCATATCTGGGCCAAACTGGATTTGATCCCAGGCTCTGCATATGCTTCCCTAAGCCTGACAGTATCCTCTTTGAGCACAGACCCAGAAGTGATTTGGCCAAAAGTGATGTGATTTCATGAACTGGGTGATCTTAGCCTCTGGACTCTGATTAAAGGATCATTCCTGACACATTTTGGCATCATCTTGGTTGCTAGTTATCATCCCTGGTTGTCTTGTTTATGGTCACATGCTCTCCTCTCTACTATTGTTTCAATCCTAATGAGATTGCAAAAATTTTAAGTGAGTTAATTTCTTTCATGATTTCAAAAGTCCCACTCGGTAACAGATCCTGGAGTCTCCTCAATGCTTACTGGGATATTATTTTGGGCTGGTATCAAATCTAATGTTCTTGCTTGCAGAGCATGTTACCCAATGCATTGCATCCTTTTCGGGTCATGGACAATTCATATTTTTGTTTTGTACTTAGACTATACAGGCAGTACAGGCAGTTCAGTGCCCAGATATGCACTCAGTAATCCCTTCCGGTGTATGTATTTGTAAAGCTGTATGATTTTTGGCGGGGTGTGTGTGTGTGTGTGTGTCACACCTGGCAGCACTCGGGTTACTCCTGGCTCTGCGCTCAGAAATTGCTCCTGACAGGCTTGGGGACCATATGGGATGCTGAGATTCGAACCACCATCCTTCTGCATGCAAGGCAAACACCCTACCTCCATGCTATCTCTCTAGCCCCAAAGCTGTATGACTTTTGGGATCAAATCATTGCCAACTCTGATCATGTCATGTGCCCTAACTTCTGTAATATCTGTCCAGCCTCTCCATTTTAAGACATCCTTTTGGATGAATGTCTTTCTGTCTGGGGGATACATACCTAAAAGAGGGCTTCCCTGGTCATATAGCAGTTCAATTCTGAGGGTAGTGAGAACCTTCCATATAGTTTTCCATAGGGATTGGATCACGCAGCATTCCCACCAGGAGTGGAGGAGAGTTCCTTTCTGACCACATCCTCACCAGCAGAGGTTGTTTCCGGTATTTTTGATGTGTGCTATCTTCACTGGTGTAAGATGTTATCTCATTGTTGTCTTGATTTGAAATTCCCTAATGATAAGTGATTGTAAAATAAAATCCATGAGTTGTGAGATCATCCCTTTCTCCCTCCATATACATTTTTTGTTTTGTTTTTGTTTTTGGGTCACACCCGGCAGCGCTCAGGGGTTACTCCTGGCTCTACACTCAGAAATTGCTCCTGACAGGCTTGGGGACCATAATGGGATGCCGGGATTCGAACCACGTCCTTCTGCATGCAAGGCAAATTCCTTACCTCAATGCTATCCTCCAGCCCTCTCCATATATTTCTAACTCCCATCGAAGAGGTCTTAAGCAGAGAAGCGGCAAAGAAATAACCCAAGCTAGTCAGGTGAGAATAATGATCTCGCTCTTGGTCTCTGCCAGAGCTAAAAGCCAGAACTCCTTTTTTTTTTTTTAAATTAAACCAATTCTCAATACACCAAAAGGGAGAAGGTTGAGAGTAATCCAGGAGGACTTTATATATCAAAAGAGAGATTTAAGGGAAAGAGGAAGATGGGTGAATGCCTTTGTTTTGGATTAATAACTAGGTGTCATTTTACAATTTCACCCTTTCTGTTTAGAACACAACAAAATTGGGACCGGTGAGGTGGCACTAGAGGTAAGGTGTTTGCCTTGCAAGCGCTAGCCAAGGAAGGACCACGGTTTGATCCCCTGGCGTCCCATATGGTCCCCCCAAGCCAGGGGCAATTTCTGAGCCCTTAGCCAGGAGTAACCCTGAGCATCAAATGAGTGTGGCCCGAAACCACCCCCCCCCAAAAAAAAAGAACACAACAAAATTAGGAAAAGCTATAAGTCTTGTTCTACTTTTCTCCACCAGAGGCAGGAACCCTAGATCAGAAGTTATAAAAATGGGTATTTTGCTATAATAGGCACAGTAAAGTTGGCTATAAAAGCATCAAAGGTGAGACTGGAACCAGAGAGATAGTATGTAGGTAAGGCGTTTGCCTTTCATGCAAAGGGTCATTGGTTCGAATCCCGGCATCCCATATGGTCCCCCAAGCCTGCCAGGAGCAATTTCTGAGCGTGGAGCCAGGAGTAACCCCTGAGCGCTGCTGCCAGGTGTGACCCAAAACCAAAAAAAAAAAAAAAAAAAAAGTGAGACTGTGCATACATATTCTCAAAACAATCTACTTTTTTTTTATATCTGTGTCTTATGCATATCACAAAATTTTATGTCACAGACATCTCTGAACATCAACATTAGAACCTTTTTGCAGATACATTTAATTTGAAAATTCTTAAACTTTCTTACACTGAGCACTGTAATACGAGTCTAGAACATTTGAGTTTCTTTTCATAACATCTCTATTTTTTTAATTTTTATCGTGGCCAAAGTTCCAAGTAATATTTAAGGTACATAGTGACTATGAATGAGGGGCATTCCCACCACCAGTGTTGTCCTCCCTCCACCCCTATTCCTGGCATATCTCCCTCCTTTACCCCCCAGAATGCTAGTGTAACTGGTCTCCATTTGTACAGCTTGTTGTAGATTGTTGATAAGTTCTGTTGTTGTTGACTTCTGTTTTGGTGTTCAAGTCATTTTTTATTACCACTAAATGTTCAAACGACTGTCTGATCGCGTTGTCATTCATGTTTCCCCCTCACATTATGAGGCTGGATAAGATGATTCAAGTTATGTGGTTCTGTTGGAGATAAAATGGAAAATAAAAGAAAAAAAACTGGGTGTAGCCCATCTAGGTGTTATAAATTTTAATTTAGAAGAAAAGGAAAAAAGAAAAAGGTAGTGAAACAAAACAAAGACAAAGCAATAAAACAACAAAACAGGGGCCGGAGAGATAGCATGGAGGTAGAGTGTTTACCTTTCATGCAGAAGGTCAGTGGTTCGAATCCCGGCATCCCATCACATCCTGAGCCTTCCAGGAGTGATTTCTGAGCATAGAGCCAGGAGTAACCCCTGAGCGCTGCTGGGTATGACCCCCCCCCCCCAAAAAAAAGCAAAGCAAAAACAGCAACAACAACAAAAGAACAAATGAAAAACCAAAACCAGCAACTACAAAAAAACAAACAAGCAGGGCCGGAGAGATAGCATTAAGGTGGGGCATTTGCCTTGCATGCAGAAGGATGGTGGTTCGAATTCTGGCATTCCATATGGTCCCCCGAGCCTGCCAGGAGCAATTTCTGAGTATAGAACCAGGAGTAACCCCTGAATGCTGCTGGGTGTGACCCAAAAACCAAAACCAAACAAAAACAAACAAGCAATAAATAAAAATAAACACCCAAAACAAACAAAAAAAGTCAAAAACAAAAAAACGAAAACCAAAACCAGCAGCTACATAAAAAAGTTTGTGTTTCTTCTTTTTTTTGCAAAGGCACAGTAGTAAGTGTTGAGGAAATTAGAACGGGAATTCCCTTGGCCTAAGAGATACTGGGTTTCTCCACCCTTGAAGCATACTGTCATGGGACCAACTACAGGCTCCGTACACAATCCTTTTCACACCCCAAGGTCTTTTTATGGTGCCAGGCAACTTTTCTGCTTAGTTGTGGATGATAAAATCAGGCCTCTCTAACTAGAGATTTTGGTATTTACACTTCGTAGGATGAAGCATAGGATAGAGTCTTGTCTTTACAGTTGTAGAAGTTCTGTTTCATCATTGTTGTTATAATCAGTCTTTTATAAATGATGGTCTTGGTTTTTGCACAGATCCTAGGAGGAAGCCTGGGATAGAGTTTCTTCATTATGTTTTCAGAAGTTCTGTCCCTTCACAGTTGTCAAAGTCAGACCTCTGGGATTGGAGATCTTGGTTTTGTACAGATCCTAGGCTGAAGCCTAAGCTAGGGTCTTTTTTATTGGTCCCAGGGTAAGTACTGCCCAGTCTTGGCTGTCAAAGTCAGTCATCTGTGGTTGGCGATCTTGGTTTTTGCACAGATCAAAGGGCAACGTGTCTTCTGATTTCATCTTACTGTTAGGACAACCTGCTCTGAGATCAGGTTATTGCTGTTTCCTCTTTGTCAAGATGTCATATCAAAAATGGTGCAAGTTGGTGCTAGAGCAGTATTAGGAATTTCCTAGGGGGAGTTTGGTTCCTAGTGCTGTTGCAGGGAAGTGTGTCAGTTCTATATCTGGGGTCTAGGTCTTGGGATTGGACAGTCGCTGCCTGATCACATAAAGTCCACATGACACTTGACACATGTTCAGGGTGGGAGATGTCCCTATATTATAAAATGTATGGGTTCTTATCCCTAGTAGATAAGAACTTGTTTCTATACATAAAATTTCCCCATTTTAGTATGCCTTTGCAAAAAGGATCTTCTCATAACATCTCTTAAACAAAAATCACAAGAACATTTCTGTAGATATACATATAGGTTAAAAATAAGTTTGCTTGACTGGAGAGATAGCATGGAGGTAAAGCGTTTGCCTTGCATGCAGAAGGTCAGTGCTTCAAATCCCGCCATCTGATATGGACCCCTGAGCCTGCCAGGAGCAATTTCTGAGCATAGAGCCAGAATAACCCCTGAGTGCTGCCGGGTGTGACCCAAAAACAAAACAAAACAAAAAGTTTGCTAAAAAACATTCTTATAATGAGCACTGTGATAAGAGTATAATATCGAAATTCCTTTTCCATAGACTTCTGTGACAAAGACAGAACATTTTTGCAGACATAATTTGTGAATAAGTTGCTAAATAATATACACAAACATCACAGCAATTAGGAAACATTCACTAAGATAGCTAAGGACTTTTAAAAATCTAACATTTTGGGGCCAGAGAGATATCATGGAGGTAGGGCATTTGCCTTGCATGCAGAAGGACAGTGGTTTGAATCCCAGCATCCCATATGGTACCCCGAGCGTTCAGGAGCAATTTCTTTTCTTTTCTTTTCTTTTTCTTTTTTTTTTTTTTTGGTTTTTGGGTCACACCCAGCAGTGCTCAGGGGTTACTCCTGGCTCTATGCTCAGAAATCGCCCCTGGCAGGCACAGGGGACCATATGGGATGCCGGGGTTTGAACCACTGTCCTGCGTGAAAGGCAAACGCCTTACCTCCATGCTATCTTTCTGGCCCCAGGAACAATTTCTGAGCATAGAGCCAGGAGTAACCTCTGAGCGCTGCCGGGTGTGACCCCCCCCCAAAAAAAACAACTAACATTTTAAATTTCTTTGGAACTATGCAAACTAATACTAAACCACTAAGGTTTAATGCAATTTTTTCTATTTGCAGGGGTCCTAGACAAAACAGAAGCTATTAGAATCTATACAGGTAGAACACACAGTTTAATCAAGCAATATAATGACCAATGCAAATAGGATATAAGAAAGTTGCAGAGGTGTTGCAAGTCAGCCCCTGAAGTGGTTGACTGATGGAGGGATAAAGGATGAGATCTTTCCCTCCAGTGTCTGCCACCCTGTTCAGCAGCCGGTTCTGAGGTGAAGCGGCGGGTAAACAGCTCGCAGACAGTCAGGCTTGTGGAAATGTTAGTTTTATTCGGTGGACAAGACTGAAGTCCAAAGCCTCAGCATCAATTCCAGCCAAAAGCCCCTCGCCTTCCACAGACCCTTGCTTTTATCTCCCAGAATCAGGTACCACCCAATGGTGGGATCAGATACCACCCAATGGTGGGAGCAGAATCAGGTATCACCCTAGGGTGGGAACAGAATGCCAGGTCACACCCTAGGGTAGGGCACAATCACCTATCAGGGTAGGATCAGTAACATAATAATCCCATTAAAATGTTTACATACACAGCACAGAGGTTCTGAAAGCAGTTTCTCCCCAGTATGGTCTTCTGCTGGGCTTGGATTCTCCATCTTCTTCTGTAGTAGGCTGATGAGGTCATCTAGGATGGATAGGCCTTCGGTTTCTGACCTGGGATCTGGGTGGTGGACCCGCTCATCTCCCTGCTATCATTAATGTCTTCCTCAAATGGAGCTTTTTCTTTGGCTTCTACACCATCAGTGACCTTGATATGTTGGGTGGGCCCAGGTCCTCACACGAAACATATTTGGTAGAAGAAAGATAGTAGTTTCTCAGTTTCTGGGATGCTAATCAAAGTCTTTCAGAAGCAGGGTAGTGATGAAGAAATAAAAACCCGGGGCCGGGCGGTGGCGCTAGAGGTAAGGTGCCTGCCTTGCCTACGCTAGCCTAGGACGGACCGCAGTTCGATCCCCCGGTGTCCCATATGGTCCCCCAAGCCAGGAGCGACTTCTGAGCGCATAGCCAGGAGTAACCCTTGAGCGTCACCGGGTGTGGCCCAAAAACCAAAAAAAAAAAAAAAAAAAAAGAAATAAAAACCCAAAACTAGGGGCCGGAGAGATAGCATGGAGGTAGGGCATTGCCTTGCATGCAGAAGGACGATGGTTCAAATCACGGTATCCCATATGGTCCACCAAGCCTGCCAGGAGTGATTTCTGAGCATAGAGCCAGGAGTAGCCCCTGACCGATGCTGGGTGTGACCCAAAAGCCAACCCCTGGCCCAAAAAATTGGTTACACTCCCAAATCAAAGGTCACCTCTTTTTCAGACTCAACACTGTCTTAGGAAGGTTCCTTCCACACCTATTTTGTTGAGGGTTTTCTTCATGAATGGTTGTTGGATTTTGTCAAATGCTTTCTCTGCAATGATAGATATGATCATGTGATTTTTATCCTTCCTTTTACTGATGTATGGCTCTATGCTCAGAAATAGCTCTTGACAGGCTCGGGGGACCATATGGGATGCTGGGATTCAAACCATCTTCCATCCTGGATCAGCTGCTTGCAAGGCAAACACCCTACCGCTGTGCTATCTCTCCAGCCCCTTTGCTTTTGTTTTTTGTTTGTTTGTTTGTTTTGTTTTTGGTCACACCCAGCAGTGCTCAGGGGTTACTCCTGGCTCTATGCTCAGAAATCGCTCTTGGCAGGCTCCGAGGACCATATGGGATGCCAGGATTCGAACTACCATCCTTCTGCATGCAAGGCAAACCTCCATGCAATCTCTCCGTCCCCTGCTTTGGTTTTTGTTGTTTCTTTTCTTCTACTTGTGTTTGGGTTCCTTTGCCGTTGGTTGTCCAGATATTTTCTTTCCTCCTGTAGGCTTCTATTGTTATGAGTTTCCCCTAATTACTGCTTTAGCTTTGTCCCATAGATTTAGTCAGTTTTTTTCTTCATTATCATTCATCTCAAGGAATCTCTCTTTTTTTAATTTTTTAATTTTTAATTATGAGAACAAAGATGCAAAGAAAGAGGACAAAGTAAAGTTTCAGTGGAAGGACAATCACCCATAACAATTCTCAGAAGAAGTCCCCTTGCTGTTATCTTAACTTTGAACTTTCAGCCAAAGAACATTAAGATAAATAAAACAGAATCCATGTACAGTTACTTTGTTCCTCAAGTCCCCAGATTGTAACACATTATAATATTTCTTAACAGCACACAAGGCAATTTAAAGCCATAAAACTTACGTAACTCCTTAAACATTAGAGGCATAGTATTTTTTTTTTTTTTTTTTTTGGTTTTTGGGCCACACCCGGTAACGCTCAGGGGTTACTCCTGGCTATGCGCTCAGAAGTTGCTCCTGGCTTGGGGGACCATATGGGACACCGGGGGATCGAACCGCGGTCCGTCCAAGGATAGCGCAGGCAAGGCAGGCACCTTACCTTTAGCGCCACCGCCCGGCCCCGAGGCATAGTATTTTTTACATTTCCATGTACATGCATATTAGCATAAGTTAACCTCAAATTTTAAGTGGTTTTTTTTTTAAGGATTAGAGTCAAAGGAGCACAGTAAAAATGGTGTTAGAGTGGCAATTGTTGTTTGCATAGGCCCACCAAAATATGGAGGACATGGAAAGGAATAACCTGGGCCTAAATACAAAGAGACCCTACCCCTGAAGTTTCCTGGCATAAGACCAACTCTAGGCTCCAGGCAAGTTAGATCGCCCAATCCAAGACATTGTTCGTAGTGCCAACACACTTTTCACACAGTCTCTGTTGTTGGTATGATGTGTCTGTATTAAAGATCCTGGAAGCTGCATACCTACATTGAAGTCAGGATGTGGAGCATCCTCTCGTTTCACCTCACCATTAAAGGGCAATGCAGGAAGCCCTGTCCTGTAAACAGGTCGTTGTTGTTAAGTCTTCTCAGTGTTAAGGGAAGTCTCTTTTGAGCAGGTTGATGTCTGAGCAGTGGTAGGGTCTTCCGTGGTAGAGGAATGCTTCCAGGTGATGTTATAGACAAACCTGGATGTTTCGTAGATGGCTTCCCTGGTTCAGGGGTGAATGGAAAATGCCCTTTCTTCTGAGGCCTGTGCCAGGTCATTATGTCAATGTTCAGGGTGTAAGGTCCCTTTGCACTGCAAGATTTGTGTATTCCAATCTCTATTAGATAGGATCTTATTTGTATGTGTGGTATTTTCTCATTTTAATGTGCCTATGCAAAAAAGGAGCAATGCCACGTGGCGTTATTGGTGCATATGGGGGACATAAGAACAAGTCCAATAATCCCCATGACATGGTTCAGTCATAAGCATTAAACTGGGGGACTCTTTCACCAAAATTCCTTGTTGAACAGCTCATAAAGAGAAGATAAAAAGTGGTTAGAATCATCACTGTATAAGAGAATATTTAGTAAGACTTATAGTTGTCAGGGAAAAACACAAAATATTCTAAAGACATACCTGTCCATTTTATGTCTTTTGAAACAGTTCGGGGTTGTTACACACAATGCATGCCTTTGGTCTGTGATTAGGATTGTGCAATAATGAAGTTAAAAAGAGTAATGTGGGTTAGTGATGTTTGGGGCGGGTGAGAGAGTTAAGGAGTAAAAATGAGCTTTGAAGGGGTGGGGGAAAGGGCAGAATACAAAATGGACATTCTGGATAAGGAATACTCTTAATACAAGAAGTGAGCATGTAGAGTGGTCAGAAATTGCCAGTGACAAAACAGCGCAACCAAGCAAATCTCAGCAAACCCCAAGTTAGGACCAACCATTTCTGGTCACCTGGGCTGCCACCCCAGAAGGCCTGGAGGCCGGGTGCAGAAGAGGGGAAGGCTGGGAGCCTATCAAGGCTCCCAGCGCACCCAAGTTAGGGAGAAGGCCTTCCACATGGGGTCTCCCCCAACCCCTGCAGTTTCAGGTTGTTTAAGAAAGTGATCTATTGAATGGATTGTATAAAAAGTGGCTAGAGTTTATTTTCCTAAACCAGCGAGGTTATCTGAGTATGATAAAAAATACTGCAAACTAATTCATTGGTTTGTTCAACTGGGTTTTGAGGTATATATTTTCTTTTTTTTTCTTTTTGTTTTTTGGATGCCAGGATTCGAACCACCATTCTTCTGCATGAAAGGCAAACGCCTTACCTCCATGCCATCTCTCTCCGACCCTGAGATATATATTTTCTAGGAAAAAGAAGTGCTAGGTGTCCAATAGCTTGGAAATATATGGTATAAATTGAAGTATCCTTATCCAAATGCACTAACATCCTTGTTGTTTTGGAAAAGGAGGGTTGATGGGAGGGACCGGAGGGTCCTTGTCTCCACTCAGACACAGACCAAAATCCTGAAATGGTACAGGATTGTAGGGAGATCAGGACCAGCAGCAGCCTCCAGCCTCCTTTTGGGCTTTGACGGTTCTTGGTTTTCTCTTGGCTATTCACTCATTGCTCACTCCCTGAGGGACTCGGGGAAGTATTGGGGCTCCGCTGTATTATCCCCCTCAATTAGACTCTTTTATTTTAACCTACTCTCATCTTTTTGATAACCAACATGCATATGGAGAGCAGCAATTCTGTTCTTCATTTGTTCTGCGATTTGGCCATTTTCATTAGGGATCCAGACTCATGCATGGACTGCTGTGCCCTTCATTGTCTCTAACCCAAGATTGTCCTTCTGTGGCAGGGTATTTTGGTGTGAAGCCTGTGCTAATCACCTGGTTAGAAGGAGGAGTCCTGGGGAGGCTGCCACGAAGCCTGTTCGCCGGTGAGTGTGGAAAGAGCCTACTGTGCTCAGGGTTTGGTTTGGATATGGATTGCCATGGGCCTGTGTGAGATGGGGGCCCTGGGCTTGGATCTTGGGACTCCCAGAGCATTGGTGCATGGCCTCTCTTGCTCCCTTTCAATTCCCTTGATGCTGAGTTCCAGAATAATCTGCAGCTTTGCTCTCTTACCTTTCTTTGCTCTTTCTTTTTCCATGTCTGTGGATGTTTAGAACATATCCTGAGATTCCTTCACCCCCTGTTTGTGCACTCAGTGTGGTTGCACAGCCTCATGTTGGGGTGCCCTTCTCAGGCCCCTCTGTCTTTTTCCTTTACTCTGACCTTTGCCCTTAGATCATTATAGGGTTTTTGATATCTCCAAGGAAGTGATTTTCTCTCCTTTATTTTGAGGTTCCCTCAGTGATAATAGTTGGGGTTAATCCTGGCCCCATGCTTCAGGAATTGCCTCAAGGCTAACAGCCCCCTGCTGTTTCTCCTGGCCCACTCAAAAATATATTTTGTCTGTATTTTAAACTATTTATGAGCAAGCCCAGCACTTAGCTAATATAGATTTTGTCAAGCTCCTCACTGTGGTGCTCACAACCTGTCTTGCCTTTTCATGTCACCTTATTTAGTACCTGAAAACAACATGTATTCACTCTATGTTGCCGCTTTAACCAGGTTTCATTCAACTAATTCTTTTTTTTCTTACTTGCTACCCTCAACTTATTCTTTTTTTAATAATTTTTATATAAGCTCCATGTTTATAGAAATATTCAATGAGGGGGGAGGTCAAACCCCTTGTTGATGGTCTCCAAGTCAAAGAATGATTCCCAAAAAGATAAATTGAATCCCATTCTTCTGTCCCCCCTTTTGGGGGAGACTTTGATAATAATATCTGACGTGAATAATCAACGAATGCAAAAGATTAGGGGACCAAAGGTTTAGCAAAGAAAGTCTTTTGTCAGTTGCAGCCAGCTCCAAAAAGCAAACTGAACAAGCCGTCAGTTCTGGCAAAAGAGCTCCCTATGCCTCCCCAACAAGCTATTTATTTGTTTCCTTAATCACCCCCATCTGGAAGATCCAGGTGGGATGACAGGCAAAAACATTATTACAACAATCACACAACAATTCCCCCTTTTTTGTAAGCAAACAATAATAGTATACAATACAATACAATAATAATATACAATATAATACAACACTACATAATTACAATTACAAAACTTTAATGAAATATTAAATACTATAAAATTAAAAACATTAATTTCAATTAATTAAAAACATTTAATTACACTAATAAATTAAATATACTTTAAAAGATTTTAATCATAAAAAATGCAAATACATAAGTTAAAAAAATTTTTACCGGGTTCAAAGTTACTCTCAAAAAATAAGGAGTATAGAACTCCTAAAAGTCCAATCAAAGACATTTGATGAATCAGGAAAGACGAGTTGTAACTTGATATAGGACACAGCACTGGAACAGTTAATGATGTATTCCTCAGTTCGATATCAGGAGGCTTACAATTGTGATGAGATTCCTACAAATAAAATGTTAAGAACTAGGAAGAGGGCCCGGAGAGATAGCACAGCGGCATTTGCCTTGCAAGCAGCCAATCCAGGACCAAAGGCGGTTGGTTCGAATCCCGGTGTCCCATATGGTCCCCCGTGCCTGCCAGGAGCTATTTCTGAGCAGACAGCCAGGAGTAACCCCTGAGCACCGCCGGGTGTGGCCCAAAAACCAAAAAACCAAAAAAAAAAAAAAAGAACTAGGAAGAAAAGATGAATTGTGAGAAATAATAAATTAAGGCATAAAGTGTCAGGAAAAGAAAACCATAAACAAAAATTACAAAACCTATAAACATGCAAATACATACTATACAAAATTATGAAAATAACACTCACTTATAATTGCCAAAAATATCTATTAGACAGGAATCAAAATAAAGCCAAAGGAAAAATTTTAACTGAATCAACAAAAAACACTTTGAAAATACAATAATGAAAAAACTGTTTAAATAAATATTTCAAAATAACAAAAAATTATAGTAACGAAAAAAAATTTTAAATCAAAGTCGAGTAAATCTAGACAATCAAGAATTTCATACACAACATGACCATAAAATTCTATAATACAAATATGAAACAATAAATATATTATAATCAGTCATCAATAATAAGCATTGTGAACAGAGTCTACCCAAAATTATGGTTATATCAAAACTATAATTATACCTCCATCTCAAAATCTATGTTGAGAGCAATTAAACACTGATGTTACAATGAAAAGTCAAAAGTTGCCAAATGAACATATATCGATACACAATCATAAAGCAACATTAAATGATTAAGAATCTTTCATATAGGTCTTAAGTAACATCAATATTTTGCAAAATCTTCTAATAGTGACCTAAAACAATACTGAAATTAAGGCATAAATACATCATACAAACAACCACAATGGGGATTCATTGTATTCTTTCCTATTAAGCAATCATACCTAAAAATGACCAGTAAAACATCAATGATAATTGACAAATAAAGGAAATGATCATTAAATATTCATAGTAGATCTCTGAGAAATATAAAACAAGATATATGCTGCTGTAGATTTTATCGATACAATAGGGATTTTCTTGATCTTCTTATCATCAAAATTGATCCAATACTGTTCTGTGGCAATTTTACAATATGAAGTACAATGTCCATAATGAACTTGACCAAAATGATTTGATACTGATGATAAATTATATTTTTCAATCTTGTTATTATCTTCTTCAGTGAATTCTGCTAAATTGAGGTCTTCCAAAGGAAAATTCACATAAGTGTATAATTTTTTAATCTGTTTTCCATCAAAAGCAAAACGTTTCAAATGAATTATCAATACGGGAGGTATTTTCCATAAATATGTTTTCTTTGAAAAATTCCTTTTAGTGTTGCAATTATAACAGTGAATTCTATTGTTATCTCTCAAATCTTCTTCTTTAAAAAATTCAACAAGGCATTCCTGTAAAGTACATTTATCTGCAGACTTGACAGCCAGGGACAATTGAACAAATGTTTCATAAACCTCAGACTTTTGGTAACATGTAAGACACTGTAGTATAGATTTAAACTGTCCTTGAAAGATATCATAGATAATAGATTTGCAAGCTCTAAATTGTTCATATTTATCATTGTCTATAAAGTGTACAGTTTTATCTGTTATTGAATTTTTAAGCAAATCTTGTAGTCCTTCTATAAGAAACATTAATAATTCGTGAGGATCCTGTTGGTTGTGTCCAGCAAATTGGTCATTGAGTAAACTTATTGTTGTTTTGAAGCTTTCAGGATTGAAATACTTATGGCATCCATTTCCCATGATTTTGATAAGATGACCAAATTCATCTGCTAATTTACCTTTATGTCCCTTTGGATTTTCTCTGTTAATATCTTTTTTATAATGATCTTGATAAAAATACTGAGTCAAGTCTGTAATATTATACAAGCATTGCAATATTGAATTCATGTAACATGAGTTACCCAAATTTTGTAATCCAGTGAAAACAGGTTTCTGTTTTTCTATTTGTAGTCCAGACTGTAAGGATTTTTCACTTTTGTCAGATTCACTGAGAATATGAGGTATGAAAGTTAATCCCTCACTTACTTTCCCAGTCACCTCAGCAGCACCACAACTGTCAATATCTTGAGCACTCTGTACTTGATGTGGGGAGGAATCTATAGTCCTAGCAACCTGACCTTGATCATCGGGGCCAGTCCGATTTCTAACAAGACGCAAGGGGACCCAAAATTTCTTAGGAGGGTTGTCATTTGTAGAAACATAAGCATAACCCCTCCCTCTCAAGAGGAGAGAACCAGCAATCCATTTTTTATCCTCTTTTATCCAAATTGGAATATTTGTTGTTTCTTGTCTCTGATTATCTTCTTTAAAATGTTTTTCCCCTGCTGTATAGCTCTCTCCCTGAGGTAAATTTAGATAATTTAGTGTAATGAGAGTCAAAGATAACAGCTCCGTTGGCATTAAACCTCTTTTTCTATTCTTTTGCAATTGAGTTTTCAGAGTTCTATGGGCTCTTTCCACAATTGCCTGTCCTTGACAATTGTGGGGAATTCCTTTAAGATGTTTTATCTGCCATTCATTACAAAAAAAATCAAAAGTTTTACTTATATAAGAGGGTCCATTATCAGTCTTAATAGAATACGGAATACCCATAACAGAGAAACATTGTAAAAGAAAACTGCAAACTGCCTTAGATTTTTGGGAAGACATAGGAATTGCCCAAATAAATCGAGAATATGTATCCACTACCACATGAAGGTATGGTTTTTTGGGAAATAAGTCTGTTTGAGTTACATCCATTTGCCACAATTCGTTAGACTGCAAGCCTCTTGGATTTGCTCCTGCTATATGAGTCTTTTGTGCTAGCGGGGCACATATGTTACATCTTTTTATAATTTCTCTCGCTTGCCTCCATGGAATTTGATAATTTACATGTAAACGACGAGCATTTGTGTGTAAGGCTGAATGTTCTTCTACAGGTGATTTAAATATAGGCATTGCCAACAAATCAGCAGTTTTATTTCCTTGAGCCATTGGCCCTGGAAGGCCTGAATGAGCTCTAATATGTGTGATGAAGATAGGTTCAGTTCTTTTTTGAATAATGTGTTGTAACTTTTTAAATAAATTCTGTATAATAGGACTATGAGAATTGAGGGAGGCAGTGGCTATCACCGGGCATAAATTTACAACATATAAAGAATCAGAAACGACATTCATGGCTTCATGTACATTTTCTAATAGATAAATTAATGTTGCTAATTCAACTTTCTGTGCAGACTTATATTTGGTTTCTATCGTTATGTTCATATTTTCTCCGGTTATTCCGCCCCGTCCCCCGCTTGATCCATCTACATAAAAAACTTTTGCATTGGGAATAGGAGAATCCCTCACAATTGAAGAGATAACAAACTGAGTCTTTTTCAAAAAGTCCCAGGTCTTTCCTTTTGGATAATGAGAAGAAATTTCTCCTGTAAAATCTGAGAGAGCCCTTTGTAGAGATTCATTAAGAGGCAATATTGACTCAATTTCCTTTTTTGGTATTGGCAATACTATTATATCTGGATCAAAACCTAACAAAGATATTGATCTGAGTCTTGCTTTGATAATCAATTCTGAGATTAGTTGCAGGTAAGATATCACAGACTGAGGCTGTTTGTTATGTAAATACACCCATTCCAAAGGACCAGCCTGTTGCATTAAAGCCGCAGTAGGTGTTTCTTTTGTAGGAAAAATTAATAAAAATACCTTCTCTCCAGGGATAAATCTTAAGAGAAATGATTTTTGCAGTCTGTTCAAGAAAATGTCCAATTCATTTTTAGCAGCTTGTGTTAAATTTCTGGGACTATCTAATGCAGGATTACCTTCCAAAGTTTTAAACAGATTAAACAGCTCTGCATTTGAGATTCCTAGTGCTGGGCGGAGCCAATTTACATCACCCAAAAGTTTCTGAAAGTCATTAAGCGTTTTAAGGTTCTCTTTTTTTATGGAAATTTTTTGTGGACGTATTGATGTTCTGTCCAAAATAAAGCCCAAGTATTGATATGGTGGCATGGTCTGTATTTTTTCTAAAGCTATTTTCAGTCCTGCCATTTGCAAACAATTGATCACATAAGCATATAATTTCTGTAACTCTGTTTCATTATTCATTGTAATTAAAATATCATCGGTGTAATGATAAATTATAGCTTGGGGAAATCTTTCACGAGCAGGGCTCAAGATTTTGTCCACAAAATATTGACACATAGTTGGTGAATTTAGCATGCCCTGAGGGAGAACAGTCCACTGAAAACGCCTGCAAGGGTGAGTATTATTAATAGAAGGAACTGAGAATGCAAAACGGTGTTTATCATCTGGGTGAATAGGAATATGATAGAAACAGTCTTTTAGGTCAATTATAATTAGTGGCCATTCCTTAGGGATTACTACAGGTGATGGTAAACCTGTCTGTAATTTTCCCATAGGTACCATAGATAAATTCACAGCTCTCAGATCCATTAACAATCTCCATTTACCAGATTTCTTTTTTATGGTAAATACAGGTGAATTCCATTGAGAAAACGAAGGCTCAATATGTCCTAATTTTAGCTGTTCTTCCACTAATTCTGTCAGCACCTTTAATTTATCAGTTTTAAGGGGCCACTGGCCTATCCAAATTGGTTCATCAGATTTCCATTTTATTTTTATTGGTGCTGGGGTTTTTCTGGCAGTGGCCCCTACCAAAAATTTTGGGTTTTTAATTCAGAAGAAGGTTCAGGCTCACCTTGAGCTAATGGAATATGGAATTCTGCCTTCCATTGTTTATGCAAATCACGGCCCCATAGGGATGGTGAGAATGGGCCCACATGAGGTCTAATAATAGCCTTTTGATTTTCTGGGCCATAAAATACCATGATTCTTGTGCTTAACAAGCAAGAACTCAGGCCTCCTATTCCTTTTAACGAATATGGAATTTCTTGCAAAGACCAATTTTTTGGCCATTCTTTATCAGAAATTAGTGACCTGAGCACCTGTGTCTATCATTCCATTGAAGAATTGCCCTTCTATATTAAGTTTAATCATTGGATTTTCATCTTTACATTTAGTAATCAGAGCCAATAATGGGTTTTTGGCAGCCCCTGGATCTGTGCTTCCAAAACCTCCAGTTCTTATCTTATCTGAAGTCCCAAATTTAACATAAGGTATTATTACTATTTGGGCAATCGTCTCCCCTTTTTTGAAAGTCCAAGTAACTGGCACATTGATAACTACAATAATTTCTCCCTTTGAATCTGAATCAATAACACCTGTGGTTACTGATATACCTTTTACATTAAGGGAACTTCTGCCCAGAATCAAACCCATTGTATCTGGGGGTGGTGGTCCCACTATGCCTGTGTGTAACATAAGGGCATTCTCCTGGGTAAATTGTAATGTTCACTGGGCAAGTTATATCAAGCCCAGCACTGCCCACAGTGGCATGTGTTAATTCATTAATTGAGATTAATCTTCTTGGGCTGGGCTGGGGAGAATTATGGTTTGATGACTTTGCCCCTGATTTGTAAGGGCCTGGGGATTGGCCCTGTAGGAGTTTCCCTGTTTTTTAATTGTAGATCCTGGAGGAACTGAATTTAACAAAAGACGGCAATTTCTTTTAATATGCCCTTGTTTTCCACAATGGTAACAGGCAAATTGTCTCCTAGGGTTTGTATTAAAACCTCTTCCTATGTTATTATTATGGGGATTTCCAGATCTACAGTCTTTCGCCCAGTGGTAACCCTTATTACATTTTGGGCAAAGACCTGGTTTTCGGGCAACTTTTTGTCCCCTTTGGTAAAGAGGTATATTTCCTTTAGTAATCGCAAAGGTTTGCACCTGATCTGAATTTGCTAATGAATGGGGTATATCATAAACATTCCTACAGGCATATAAAAATTCATTTAAATCAGCTTTTTCCTGCAATGGAGCCAATACCAATTTGCAAGCTGAATTAGCATTATGATAAGCCAAACATTTTTCTAGAAATTTCCTCACCTCATCATTTTTAACTTGTATTTTTAAAGCATCTTTGAGTTTAGCCACAAATTCTACATAAGGCTCTTGGGGACCTTGGATGATTCTTAAAAAGGTTCCCTCACCAGTACTGTTAGTATCAATTCTTTCCCATGCAGATAATGCAATGTCTTTAATTATTTTTGAGATTTCCTTGGGTAAAGCTGCTTGTGTCTGTATATCTGAATATTGATTTTCTCCCATTAATAATTCATATGAGAGATTAACCCCTGCCACTCGTTTTTTGGTTCCATCTGGACTATATAGTTTGGATTTCACACCCTCTGCATATAACATTTCCCATTCAGTTCGCTGTTTAGATGGCAGGCATATTTCAGCAAGTTTTTTAAAGTCATGCAGAGTCCAAATTGATTTTCGACACCACATGCTTAGTACCTCCTGACAATATGGAGAAGTAGCCCCAAATTCTTTACATGATTTCTTAAACCGTTCCACATCCTCCATTTCGAGAGGTTCATAACTTGAAACATATACTGTTTGAAATGGAGTTGAGGCCGGATTAGCAGAAGTACCTTGCACAGGACTCTGATTTCTGAGGTGTGGGATACTAGAATGTGGTTCATTGTCTGAGTTGGCACTAACATGTGAGTCCATATTGTGAACAGAATCAGGACTCCCTTGTGGACTTAGCACTGGAGGCTGATCATCAGTGTCAAGATCTTGATTTGGATTATGAGTATCTAAATTACGTGTCCGAGTTGATTTTTTACTGGCAATTTTTTTGCTGCCAGTGTCAGATTTATCAGCCTGTATCTTAGTCTGAATTTTCGTAGGAAAAATTTTTTTATTGTCCATACTAGTCATCACTTTACAATTTCCACATTGTCTATTTCCTAACCACCAGCTAATGCCTATGCATATGGTAGTCATATTAGCCAACACAGAAATTCCACAAACTATGACTAATGGAGACCACTCAAGCAATGCAAATATTGGAGTAGAAATTTTTGATTGAATTGTAAGCAGCAACCATCCAACGACAATGATATTTACTAGTATCAAACCAAGTGGTTTATATCCAAGCAGAGTAATGCACTTGAGTAATGCCAAACCGATGTATTTAATAACAGATGGCATAGTGAGCGTGAGTATCCATAATAACCAGCCAAGGATCTCCAGAGGTAACTTCCAATAAAACATTTCACTTACAGTTCCAGAGGGTCCAGATTCACCTGTTCCGGGCGCCAAATGAGGGGGGAGGTCAAACCCCTTGTTGATGGTCTCCAAGTCAAAGAATGATTCCCAAAAAGATAAATTGAATCCCATTCTTCTGTCCCCCCTTTTGGGGGAGACTTTGATAATAATATCCGACGTGAATAATCAACGAATGCAAAAGATTAGGGGACCAAAGGTTCAGCAAAGAAAGTCTTTTGTCAGTTGCAGCCAGCTCCAAAAAGCAAACTGAACAAGCCGTCAGTTCTGGCAAAAGAGCTCCCTATGCCTCCCCAACAAGCTATTTATTTGTTTCCTTAATCACCCCCACCTGGAAGATCCAGGTGGGATGACAGGCAAAAACATTATTACAACAATCACACAACATTCATAGTTGAGTTTTAGTCATAAATTGTACACTGCCCTTCACCAGTGCAACTTTCCATGCACCAGTGTCCCCCATTTCCCTCCCCTGCAATACCCCACTTCTGTTTAAGACTGGCATTCGGTTTCTCTCTCACACAATCATTGTCATGCTAGTAGTGTACTTACTGCTCCTATGGCAAGGTTCATATCATGGACTTGTCTTGCTGGCTCTCTGTTTAGTCTGTCTATTATTCTGGATATTATTACCTAACCCTAAAAGTCCCTAAATATTAGTTCAAAAGTTCCAGGTTAGAGGTCGAAGCAATTGCACAGTGGGTAGGGTGTTTGCCTTTCATGCAGCAACCCAGGTTCAGCCCTTGGCATCCTATATGATCTTCCCCAGCTAGTACATAGTACTTGCTTGAGTGAAAACAGAGTAATTCCTGAATACCCTGATGTTTGGCACAAAAAAAGAAAAAAAGAAAGAAAAAGAAAAGCAAAGAAAAGAAAAGAAAAGAAAAGTTTCTGGATACTTACTTTTTGAATTTTGCGAGATTTAGTGAATGCAAATAGAATGACAAAACACAATTTAGGGGCCAGAGGTATAGTACAGCATTCCATAGAGTTCTTCAAGCCTGCCAGAAGTGATCTCAAAGCAGAAACAAGTCTTGGCACCTCCAGGTGTGGCCACAAAATCCAACCAAACAGAAAACCCCACCATTTTATCTTGCTTTATCAACAAAATAAGGAAAGCTAGGAGAATAGACTTTAGCAAAAGATAGAGCTATGGTTTTCAGACAGCCTTGTCAGCATCTACTCTGACCAAAATCTTTCTCTTTCAGCTGAGCTCAAGCCGGAAATCCATCCTTGTCCCTTCTGCTCTCTCACCTTCTCCAGTCATAACTTCCTCAGTCATCACATGAAACAAAGTCATCCCTCTTGGATCCTCCTGGGAACGTCTGCAAGAAAGCACCCTCAATCAGAGAATTCCTATCCACATGATGAGAACAGATGTAGGCAGCATTCTGATCCATATGACAAACCAAAGAATGGCATACTTGAAAGTCAAAAGCACAAAGAAAGCTCTATACGTTCGACTAATGGTAGGAAGCATAGAAGAATTTCAACAGCCTTTTCTAAACTACTTAGTGGTCAAATAGATAACTCTAGTAAACAGATGACAATGGAGGAAGACATTAACACAGACCTGAAAGAAAATCCAAAGGACATTGTTGGAGTAGTTCCAGGGATAGACTTGCCAATAACTTTAAGAGACAAGTATGTAAGGCTTGGGCAAGGCTCCTGTGATGGATCAAATCTTATCGCACATCAAATGACTCACACAGGGGAGAAACCCCATGTTTGCAGGGAGTGTGGTCAAGGCTTCAGTGTGAAATCAAATCTCATCAGACACCAGACGACACACACAGGGGAGAAGCCCCATGTTTGCAAGGAGTGTGGACGAGGCTTTAGTCAAAAGTCACATCTCATCACTCACCAGAGGACACACACGGGGGAGAAGCCCTATTCTTGCAGAGAGTGTGGGCGAGGCTTCAATCTGAAGTCAAATCTCACCAAACACCAGAGGACACACACAGGGGAGAAACCCTATATTTGCAGGGAGTGTGGACACGGATTTACTTGGAGTAAAAGTCTCATCACACACCAGAGGACACACACGGGGGAGAAGCCCTACGTTTGCAGAGAGTGTGGGCGAGGCTTTGCTCGAAGGCCACATCTTACTGCACACCTGAGGACACACACAGGGGAGAAGCCCTATGTTTGCAGAGAGTGTGGCCGAGGCTTTGCTCGAAGGTCACACCTTACTTCACACCAGACCAGACGACACACATATGGGAAAAGCCCTATGTTTGCAGGGAGTGTGGGTAAGGCTTTGGATGGAAGTTAAGTCTCATCAGACACCAGAGAATGCACACGGGGGTGGGGGGTGGGGGGGAGAAGCCTTATGTTTGTAGGGTTTGTGGGCATGGCTTCAGTGAAAGGTCAAGTCTCACACACCAGAGGGCACACAGAGGAGAAGCCCTATGTTTCTGGAGAGTGTGGACCAGGCTTTGGTCGGAGGTCACATCACACACAGAGGACACACCGGAGAAGTTCTACATTTACAGAGAATGTGGGTAATGCTTCATTTACAGGTCACACAAGAGAGTAGCCCTGTTCAGGTTGTGTAGTCAAGGTTTTAGTGGTTAGTAAAGTTTGATAATACACCAGATGACACAGGCAAAAAGCCCCATATTTTCAGGGATTGTACTCAGATCAAGTAATACAAACCAGATACACAAAGGGGAGCAGCCCAATGTTTGCATAGAGTGGGTGAGGCTTTGATCGGAGGTCAAGACTCATCACGCACCAGAGGAAACACTGGTAGAAACTCCATGTTTGAAAGTGTGGGTAAGGCTTCTGCCAGATTTCGCATCACATCACATACGAGAGGAAACACATTTTAGAAGACCAGTGTTTGAGGAAAAGGAAATAAAAAAAAAAAAAACTGACATCAGGATCCACAGAGAACAAACGAAACCAACAAAATCTAGGCAGGGGTCTCAAACTCAATTTACCTGGGGGCCGCAGGAGGCAAAGTCGGGGTGATCCTTGAGTGCAAAGTCAGTAGTAAGCCTTCAAGATTGGGGGGTATGCCCCAAACAACTAAAACAAAAGAAAAAAGATTCCTCTAGGGCAGGGCCACAAAATGTATGGAGGGCCGTTTGCGGCCCACGGGCCACAAGTTTGAGACCCCTGATCTAGTGTCTATAGGAAGGTAGCCGAGAAAGAGTTCTGGCATCTAGTTCCTTCTGTACTTAGTTTACTGCAAAATAAAATACACAATTATTTAGTTCTGATATTAATATTTCCTTCCCCCCCTTAAAGGCAAAGGGAATAGAATGGACAAAATATATTCAGCTTTACAAAGAAACAGTGCCTGATATCCCTGTATTGAGATCAGTCACTAAATTGATTCAGAAAAGTAATAAAAGATGAAGTAAAAAAAAAAAAAAAAAGATGAAGTCATTCTAGAAAACATCCAGAAGGCCAAGAGTTACTGTTAGGAGGAGAGTACTTGAGGGTGAGAAGGGGTAATAATACACATAGGGTTAACTTATGGTTACATAGTGAGGGTGAAATATACAGTTAGAGGTTAAGATTAGAGTGATTAAAAAAAAAAAGATGGGGGTGGAAGATTGTTGTGTATGTAAATATTTTGGGGGATTACTATGTTGCTCACCCTAATCTGATTAGGTGATTGTGCCCTACCCTAGGGTGTGACCTGGCATTCTGCCCCCACCCTAGGGTAGGACCTGATTCTGCTTCCACCATTGGTTGGTATCTGATCCCACCATTGGGTGGGACCTGACTCTGGACTATAAGAGCAAGGGTCTGTGGAAGGCGAGAGGCTTTTTGCTGGCTGGAACTGAATCGGAGTCTTTGGACTTCAGTTTTGTCCATCCGAATAAAGCAAATATTTCCACGAGCCTGATTGTCTGCGAGCTGTTTACCCGCCGTTTCACCTCAGAACCGTGGGCTAGACAGGGTGGCAGACACGTGCTCCGAGCTGGAAGAAAAGGGCCTCATTCTCCATCCCTCCATCAGTCAACCTCTTCAGGGGCTGTCCTGCTACATAATGACGCCCGGACAGGGACCTGAACCCTGGACCCTCAGAACTGTAAGTGAAATATTTCATTGGAAATTTCCTATGCTGACCATCAAATGGTTTCTGTGGTTAGTCATGTGGATTTTACCACCCTTAGTCTTACGCATTGGTGCTCTAGTATACAAGTGGATCATTCCATTTTGTTTAAAACTAATTGGTTTTGATCTAAGGACAATCACTGCAGTTGGATGGTTGTGGTCTATATTTCAAATGAAAAGTGTAGTGTCTCTAGCCATCATAGTTTGTGGAATTTCTGTGTTGACTAACGTTATTATTATGAGCATAGTTATTTGCTGTTATTTCTATTTAGGAAATAGAAAGTGTAGAAATGGTGAGGCTAAAACCAGTATAGATAATAAGGAAATTTATCTGACGAAAACTCAGACCAAGGTGCAGGCTGACGAATCCAGCCCCACCATCAACAATATAGAAATTTTTGCTGGAAGAAAAACAACTCAGAATGTTAAGCCTGATTCTAGTGAATTGCTTGACAGTAGTGACTCAGATAATGATCTACCTCCAGTGCTAACTCCACGAAGTATGCCTCCTTCTAGTCACAAAATTGAATCGCAGAGCAGAGCAGATTCAAAAAATGAACCACATGCTCAGTCTCAGAGCTCTATTCAGAGTAATTTTGCTAATCAGGCTTTATCCCCTATAGACGGGGTAAATGTTTCTAACTATGTACCCTATCAGATGGAAGAATTAGATCGGTTTAAAAGATCATGTAAAGAAAATGGGCCAAAATCGCCATACAGTGTGGAGTTATTAAGACTTTGGAGTCATAACTCATCTTGGACTTTGTATGATTTTAAAAGAATCGCTGAAATATGCCTGTCATCTAAACAGCGAACTGAATGGGAAATGTACTATTCAGAAGGCGTAAAAGCTAAATTATATAGTCCGGATGGTATGAAAAAGCAAGTGGCAGGTGTTATTCTATCGTATGAATTATTGATGGCAGAAAATCAATTTGCAAATATTCAGACACAAGCAGCTTTACCTAAGGAAATCTTAAATTTAATCAGGGAGATTGCATTGTCAGCATGGGAAAAAATTGATTCTAACAGCATTGGTAGAGGAAACTTTTTAAAAATTACCCAAGGTCCTTATGAGTCATTTGCAGAGTTTGTAGGTAAGATTAAAGATGCTCTGAAGTTACAGGTGGAAGATGAGGAGATTAGAAACTTCCTAGTAAAATCTGTGGCCTATCATAATGCAAATTCAGCCTGTAGATTAGTATTGAATACATTAAATGAAAAGTCAGATCTGAATGATTACCTTTATGCCTGCCGGAATGTCTATGTGGAACCCCAACCCCCACCCCACTCAGACTCAGTACAAACCTTCCCAGTTACCAAGGGAACAATGTCTTACTCCCCTCGGGGACAGAACACTTTCCGGAAACCAGGTCTTTGCCCAAAATGCAAAAGGGGTCGCCACTGGGCGAAAGATTGCAGATCCAGAAACCTCATTAATAATAACCTAAGTAGAGGTTTCAACACAGTCCCCAGGAGGCAAATCGCCTGCTACCATTGTGGAAAACAGGGACATATCAAAAGAAATTGTCGTCTCCTTATAAATTCAGCTCCCCAAGAACACACATACAAGATGCAGGGAAACGCCCACAGGGCCTCCCCCCAGGCCCTTCCAAATCAGGGGCAAAGTTCACAGACAATAATCCTTCCAAGCCCAGCCCAAGAAAATTCATCACGATAAGGGAATTAATCCACTCTACTTCAGGGAGTGCCGGATTAGACATATTATGCCCAGAGGACATTACAATTTACCCAGGAGCATGCCCTTACATGTTAGAAACTGGCATTGTAGGCCCGCCACCCCCAGATACCATGGGTTTGATTCTTGGCAGAAGTTCCCTCAACATAAAGGGTATATCAGTAATCACTGGTGTCATTGACTCAGATTCCATGGGAGAAATCATTGTAGTTATTACTGTACCAGTTACATGGACCTTTAAAAAAGGAGAAGCGATTGCCCAGATAGTAATAGTGCCTTATGTCAAATTTGGGACTTCAGATAAGACTAGAATTGGAGGTTTTGGAAGCACAGATCCGGGTGCTGCTCAAAACCCAATCGTGGCTCTGGTTACTAAATGTAAAGATGAACACCCAATGATCAAACTTCACTTGGAAGGCAAACCCTTTGATGGAATGATAGATACGGGTGCTCAGGTTACCGTAATTTCTGATAAAGAATGGCCAGAAAATTGGCCTCTTCAGGAAATCCCGTATTCCCTAGAAGGAATAGGAGGCCTGAGTTCCTGTCTGTTGAGTACGAGGACTATACTATTTTACGGCCCAGAAAATCAAAAAGCAATAATCAGACCTCACGTGGGCCCATTTTCACCATCCCTGTGGGGCCGTGACCTACACAAACAGTGGAAAGCAGAATTCCACATCCCATTAGCTCCAGAAGAGTCCGAACCTTCTTTTGATTTAAAAACCCAAAATTTTTAGTGGGGGCCACTACCGTAAAAACACCAGCACCAATAAAAATAAAATGGAAATCTGATGAACCAATTTGGACAGGTCAGTGGCCCCTTAAAACTGATAAATTAAAGGTGCTGACAGAATTAGTGGAGGAACAGCTAAGTTTAGGACATATTGAACCATCTTTTTCTCAATGGAATTCACCTATATTCACTATAAAAAAGAAATCTGGTAAATGGAGACTTTTGATGGATCTTAGAGCTATAAATTTATCCATGATACCTATGGGCAAATTGCAGACTGGTTTACCATCACCTGTAGTTATTCCAAAGGAATGGCCACTAATTATAATTGATTTGAAAGACTGCTTCTACCATATTCCTATCCACCCAGATGATAAAAAACGTTTTGCATTCTCAGTTCCTTCTCTCAATAATACCCATCCCTGCAGACGTTTCCAATGGACTGTTCTCCCCCAAGGATGGCTACCCCAAGATTGCACCGATCCCAAAGGAAATACAGAAGCCCAACCAACTTATGATGTAATGATGTAACGCTTGGGGATGCCCCAACACATGGATGACTGTACTGGCCTTCCTTCTTCATTCAGCTTGATGTTATCTCCTGTACAAGGCTTCAACCGGCTTTTCCAGACCCATCAAGTGTCTTCTGCCGGTCTTTTTGGAGTTCCAGACCCCTCATATTTACACATTGGTATTGAACTCTGTAGAAATTACATCTGTTGTTTTTCCTATAACTGTAATCCTTTGAAGTTATGTTTGGTACTTCGCTTCTTTTGACTATCGTAATTAATGTTTTTTTTATTTTAGTTTTTAATATTAGGAATCGATGTTGTATTACATTAAGGTTTTGCTTTCTTGACTTTAGGTTTGTGAGTTATATATTATTGTCTATAATTTCCCAAATGATATTTTTGTCTGTTCTCAGGGTTTTTTGCGTGGGCGCATCATAGGCAAAATACTAGGTTTATAGAAGGTTCCATCCATTTTGGATGGGCCCTCAAGTTGTTTATTTACACAGGGAGGGTCTCTGCCTTAAACATTTTGTTTTGGTTTGTGACTTAAGCTCCCATCTATAAATAGTCGACATCAATTTCAGACATCTTATGGACTTCAGACCGGATTAAGAACTTGGACTAAGTTCAGATACCTATTGATCATCATTGCAGTGGCTCCCCACTGTGCAGAGGGTGTATGTGCCACTTCTTCCGAAATAAAGGCCTAGTTCAATGCCCTCAAAGATGGGCTTTCTGGTCTACCTGAACTTGAATAAAAATGGAGCTGGAGAGATAGCATGGAGGCGAGGCGTTGGCCTTTCATGCAGAAGGTCATTGGTTCAAATGCCGGTATCTGCCAGGAGCGATTTCTGAACGTGGAGTCAGGAGTAACTCCTGAGCACTGCCAGGTGTGACCCAAATAGACCACCACCACCACCTACAACAACAACAAATAAAGAAAAGGTGCTTCTTCTTGCCTGCTACACAACCTTTCTGGTGTCTCTTCGAAAGATCTATGTACGTCTTAGATTTATCTTCTCAGGAGCTTGTAGTTGATTCCTTGATACATGTTTCTGGTTTTAGACACCCTGTGCTTAGGTTAGAAGTTTTTCTTTACATTTTCCTGTGATGCGCTTATGCAAACAGCCGCTCTTTTATTATTGACTAATTTTTCTTTTAATAATTGTAGACAATATTGTTTGTTTACTAAAAACAAAAGGGGGAATTGTTGTGTATGTAAATATTTTGGGGGATTACTATGTTGCTCACCCTAATCTGATTAGGTGATTGTGCCCTACCCTAGGGTGTGACCTGGCATTCTGCCCCCACCCTAGGGTAGGACCTGATTCTGCTTCCACCATTGGTTGGTATCTGATCCCACCATTGGGTGGGACCTGACTCTGGACTATAAGAGCAAGGGTCTGTGGAAGGCGAGAGGCTTTTTGCTGGCTGGAACTGAATCGGAGTCTTTGGACTTCAGTTTTGTCCATCCGAATAAAGCAAATATTTCCACGAGCCTGATTGTCTGCGAGCTGTTTACCCGCCGTTTCACCTCAGAACCGTGGGCTAGACAGGGTGGCAGACACGTGCTCCGAGCTGGAAGAAAAGGGCCTCATTCTCCATCCCTCCATCAGTCAACCTCTTCAGGGGCTGTCCTGCTACAGAAGATAACACAAGAGTAAGGCATTAGCCTTACATAAAGAAGAATGGTGGTTCGAATCTTGGCATCCCATATAGTCCCAATGACAACAGCAATTTCTGAGAATTAGGGCTAGGGGTCACCATAAGTTAGGGTTAGGGCTAGGGTTAAGGTTTAGGGTTAGGGTTAGGGGTTAGGGTTTGGGTTAGGGTTACGGTTAGGGTTTGGGGTTAGGGTTAGGTTAGGGTTAGGGTTAGGGTTGTTAGGGTTAGGGTAGGGTTAGGGGTTAGTGGTTAGGGTTAGGGTTTTAGGGTTAGGGTTGTTAGGGTTAGGGTTGTTAGGGTTAGGTTAGGGTTAGGGTTGTTAGGGTTGGGGTTAGGGTTAGGGTTGGGTTAGGGTTAGGGTTGGGTTAGGGTAAGGGTTAGGGTAGGGTTAGGCGTTAGGGTAAGGGTTAGGGTAGGGTTAGGCGTTAGGGTTAGGGTTTAGGGTTGGGTTAGGGTTAGGGTTAGGGGGTTAGGGTTAGGGTTAGGCAACACGGGATTATATGTATCAGCATTCATGCCTTTGGTGTAGCATTCAATTGCTTCATCATATTTTCCTTGTTTGAAGTATTTATTGCCCTTAAAAAAAAGTGCAGGTCAATTATATACTGCTACAAAATTCCAGAGTCATTTTCTTCATTATCTTTAACTCATAAGTTATATGGACAAGGCTAAAAAGGAAAGAAAAATAGGCAGGGGCTGGAGAGAGAGCATGGAGGTAAGGCCCTTGCCTTGCATGCAGAAAGGTCTGTGGTTTGAATCCTGGCATCCCATATGGTGCCCTGAGCCTGCCAGGAGCGATTTCTCTGCATAGAGCCAGGAGGAACCCCTGAGCGCTGCCAGGTGTGACCAAAAAAATATAATAATATGGTTTGGGGACAAATAAAGGACAAGCATTTATCAGATACTATGGTAGTAGTGACTTCAGAAATCTTCCAAGGGGCTGAAACATTATCCTAGCGTGAAAAGATCAGAAAAGTGGTTAATAGGGGGATCATCTTTAGGATGATGGGACAGAAGCTGAAATGCCGGTCCATGAAGTCTTCCTCAACAGTCCAAAAGCTAAGTATGAAGATGGTGAACACGAAATGGACCACCCGCACTCATCCTTATTCGGCTGAGCACGGACGGATCATCGAGCTCACTGATCACCGGGTGGAGCGCAGACCATCGAGCACACTGACCAGTGGGCGGAGCCTCCGCGCGAGGAAAGAACACAGACCGACCTCTCCGGAGACCCGAACTTGGGGCGGGAGTGTGAGCCCGGAGGGAGGCGAGGGACCCCCGGCTGTGTCAAGGGGCCGCTCGTCCCGCGGTCTGGGCCCCCTCTTGGGTCGGCTGCGGGCGCGGCCAACCCGGGCCTGCCCTGCGCAGGTCTCCGGAGGCGAAGTGGGCAGCGCCTCCGCAGGTCTTCGGGACCCCGCCTGGAAGGCCGGAACTGCGGCCCGGCCAGCGCGGGGAGGGGGGAGGAGGGAGGAGGAGGAGGGAGGAGCAGCGCCGGAGCCGCGGGAGCCCCGGGCGGGCGGAGAGAGAGAGGCGGCGTCCTCAGACTCGGCAGAGCAACGGCGCCTCGTCCCGGGCAGTGGGTCGGCTCGCCTGGAAGCCGGCTGGGAAGCCTGCAGAAAGCGGCTGCGAGGGAGGAAAGTGGCTCCCAGAGAGCCGGAGGAGAGAAGACATCTTACCGCCGCGGCCCGCGGCCAACTCGGGGACGCAGGTAGACCGTGCCGCGGCCGCCGCGCACTCCAGGCCCGCCCCGGACCCTGGGGGGGGGGGGCATGCGCGGTGAGGGAGAACGCATGCGCGGTAAGGGGAGCGCATGCGCGGCGAGGGGCAGCGCGGCCCTGCGAAGTGGAGCACATGCGCAGTGAGGGAGATCGCGTCGCTGTAGGGGGAGCGCATGCGCGGTGAGGGGGAATCGCCTGTAGAGAAGAAAGACTTGTCATTTGACACGGCCTGCTCCTCTGGTGTGAGTGCCTTCTTTCATTTTCATAAACAAACCTAAAAAATTGTACAGCAAAGAAAAACATATGCCCACTAAAGCGACACACACAAAAAACCTTTCCGGGCCCGGAGAGATAGCACAGCGGTGTTTGCCTTGCAAGCAGCCGATCCAGGACCAAAGGTGGTTGGTTCGAATCCCGGTGTCCCATATGGTCCCCCGTGCCTGCCAGGAGCAATTTCTGAGCAGACAGCCAGGAGTAACCCCTGAGCAATGCCGGGTGTGGCCCAAAAAAAAAAAAAAAAAAAAAAAAAAACCTTTCCATCTTTAACAGCTTTGCTGTATGATCTCAACTTGCAGGGGTCCTCAAACTTTTTAAACAGGGGGCCAGTTCACTGTCCCTCAGACCATTGGAGGGTCTGACTGTAGTAAAAACAAAACTTATGAACGAATTCTTATGTACACTGCATATATCTTATTTTACAATGAAGAAACAAGACAGATACAAATACAATATGTGGCCCGCGGGCCATAGTTTGAGGACCACGGAAAACATCAGGCCCAAAAAATGCAGATCAGTGGCTCCCAAGTGTGGCCAGCTTTTGTCATTTCAAAAGGAGCATCTTTTTAAAATGCTGGTTTTGGGGAGCTGTTTTCTGGGATTCTGATTTAATCAATACGGCCCAGACATCATGTGATTTCCCCTTCCCTTTATTTATTTTTATTTTTACAGCTGGCAATGCTCAAGGGTTATTTCTGTCTCTGTACCCAGGAATTCCTCCTGACCGTGCTCAGTGGACTATATGGGATGAGGGACTTGAACCCGGGTTGACCAAGTGCAAGGCAAACTCCCTACCTGCTGTACTATCCAACTCATGATTTTTTTTAAGCACAAGAAGCTTTTAAGCTTTGAAGTTGAGGTCAGTGAAAAGTCACCGACTTCCCTTCCTCTCAACATTCTATCTGTAGCTTATCTTTCCACTGTTATTATGTGGTATAGTAATCAAACCATTAAGTAAATCATTCAAACATTTAGGAATTGAATGACTCTTGAATGTTTGTGTTCTGGAAGAGATACTTGACTTTAAGAGCCTTTTGTTTGAAGATTAACAATAAATCAGGTGTAAGCCTGAACACTGCCTGGTATGCACCCTCCCCCCCCCCCAACAAAAGATTGAATTTAAGTCTAGAGTTGGTATAATAATCCCAGAATCACCTCCATTTACCTTGCAACTCTTTTTTTTTTTTTTTGGTTTTTGGGCCACACCCGTTTGACGCTCAGGGATTACTCCTGGCTATATGCTCAGAAATCGCCCCTGGCTTGGGGGGACCATATGGGACTCCGGGGGTCCGTCCTACGCTAGCGCTTGCAAGGCAGACACCTTACCTTTAGCGCCACCTTCCCGGCCCCTACCTTGCAACTCTTAAGTCAACTCTTCCTCAGCTGGGAGAGTACAAGTGTTAATTTATTTGCCTTGCATGTAGCCATTCCAGGTCGAATCTTTGCCACTGTATCTGATACCTAGAGCATCACTACGGTCAGGAACGAACAGGACTTGAGTCCTGCAGGACTCAGTCATTTAGGTTACAGCCTAAAATGGAGGGGGATTCTTCCGGGATTCAGAGTGACCAGCCAACCTCCAGAGTAGGAAGAGGCAAGTGTCTTAAGCTCAGAACACTCTTGTTGCTGACAGACTTAGAATCTCATGCCACATAGAACATGCACCACTCCTGATTGTAAGGAAAGCTAAGTATTTTTAACTCGACATACTCATTTTTGTTTGTTTCTTTTTTAAGGAGCAACACCCGCTGATACCCATGGGTAACTTCTGTTTCAGCACTCAGGAATCTATCGTTTCAAGCTTGTTTCAAGATGACAGCAAAGTTATCAAAAAATACAAAATAGAAAATCTAAATAAAAAGAAAACTATTAAAAAAAAAAGGAGAGTTCATTAGCAGTTATATTCGTGAAAATTATTTTATCACCAATAAAGCTGTTAATACAATAGCAGAAGCTTTAGCCCGCTCTTTTTTTTTTTTAAGATAGTAGATGCACTAGAAAAAGAAAGATGTATGTGTGGGAGTTGTTTGCATAGGAACAGCAAAATATGGGAGAGATTGGAAGGAGAAACTTTTGGCCTAAAAACAGGGAGACCTCACTGTGGCATAAGACCAACTCCAGGTTCCAGGCCTACTAGGTTGTCCAAACCCTTTGACATACTCTGTGGTCCCAGTAACAGTTCTTCACCATCACAGTTGTTGCTGTCAAGTTTCTGTAGTTATAGATCCTGATTTCTCTACAGGTCCTATGTTGCTCAGATGGTGTGTAGTGTCTTCTGGTTGTGTCTCACCACTAGGTAGCATTGCAGAGAATTCTGCCCTAAAAGCAGACTACTGCTAGGTTGTCAGAGTGTCATAAGTACCATCTTTAAAATAAGTCAGTGCCATGGCTTTAGTGGAGCCTTCCTTGTTAGAGTTCTTTTTTTTTTTTTTTTTTGGCTTTTGGTTTTTGGTTTTTGGGTCACACCCAGCAGTGCTCAGGGGTTACTCCTGGCTCTATGCTCAGAAATCTCTCCTGGCAGGCTCGGGGACCATACTGGAAGCTGGGATTCGAACCACCGTCCTTCTACATACAAGGCAAATGCTTTACCTCCATGCTGTAGCAGGACAGCCCCTGAAGAGGTTGACTGATGGAGGGATGGAGAATGAGGCCCTTTTCTTCCAGCTCGGAGCACGTGTCTGCCACCCTGTCTAGCCCACGGTTCTGAGGTGAAACGGCGGGTAAACAGCTCGCAGACAATCAGGCTCGTGGAAATATTTGCTTTATTCGGATGGACAAAACTGAAGTCCAAAGACTCCGATTCAGTTCCAGCCAGCAAAAAGCCTCTCGCCTTCCACAGACCCTTGCTCTTATAGTCCAGAGTCAGGTCCCACCCAATGGTGGGATCAGATACCAACCAATGGTGGAAGCAGAATCAGGTCCTACCCTAGGGTGGGGGCAGAATGCCAGGTCACACCCTAGGGTAGGGCACAATCACCTAATCAGATTAGGGTGAGCAACATAGTAATCCCCCAAAATATTTACATACACAATAATTCCCCCTTTTGTTTTTAGTAAACAAACAATATTGTCTACAATTATTAAAAGAAAAATTAGTCAATAATAAAAGAGCGGCTGTTTGCATAAGCGCATCACAGGAAAATGTAAAGAAAAACTTCTAACCTAAGCACAGGGTGTCTAAAACCAGAAACATGTATCAAGGAATCAACTACAAGCTCCTGAGAAGATAAATCTAAGACGTACATAGATCTTTCGAAGAGACACCAGAAAGGTTGTGTAGCAGGCAAGAAGAAGCACCTTTTCTTTATTTGTTGTTGTTGTAGGTGGTGGTGGTGGTCGTTTTTGGGTCACACCTGGCAGTGCTCAGGAGTTACTCCTGACTCCACGTTCAGAAATCGCTCCTGGCAGATACCGGCATTTGAACCAATGACCTTCTGCATGAAAGGCCAACGCCTCGCCTCCATGCTATCTCTCCAGCTCCATTTTCATTCAAGTTCAGGTAGACCAGAAAGCCCATCTTTGAGGGCATTGAACTAGGCCTTTATTTCGGAAGAAGTGGCACATACACCCTCTGCACAGTGGGGAGCCACTGCAATGATGATCAATAGGTATCTGAACTTAGTCCAAGTTCTTAATCCGGTCTGAAGTCCATAAGATGTCTGAAATTGATGTCGACTATTTATAGATGGGAGCTTAAGTCACAAACCAAAACAAAATGTTTAAGGCAGAGACCCTCCCTGTGTAAATAAACAACTTGAGGGCCCATCCAAAATGGATGGAACCTTCTATAAACCTAGTATTTTGCCTATGATGCGCCCACGCAAAAAACCCTGAGAACAGACAAAAATATCATTTGGGAAATTATAGACAATAATATATAACTCACAAACCTAAAGTCAAGAAAGCAAAACCTTAATGTAATACAACATCGATTCCTAATATTAAAAACTAAAATAGAAAAACATTAATTACGATAGTCAAAAGAAGCGTAGTACCAAACATAACTTCAAAGGATTACAGTTATAGGAAAAACAATAGATGTAATTTCTACAGAGTTCAATACCAATCTGTAAATATGAGGGGTCTGGAACTCCAAAAAGACCGGCAGAAGACACTTGATGGGTCTGGAAAAGCCGGTTGAAGCCTTGTACAGGAGATAACATCAAGCTGAATGAAGAAGGAAGGCCAGTACAGTCATCCATGTGTTGGGGCATCCCCAAGCGTTACATCATTACATCATAAGTTGGTTGGGCTTCTGTATTTCCTTTGGGATCGGTGCAATCTTGGGGTAGCCATTGTAGAAACGGTCAACAATAGCATTTTGTATGTGGATGGAAAACCAGAAATTCAGATAGCACAGTTTAACTGGGATCCAGAGACTGTGGGTCTTGTCCATGGATCTTTTCTCTGGTGTTACATTGTGACACAAATCCCAGGTGGCTTCATTTCCAACAAGTTTGCAGCATATATGGTGTAAAACTCCAACAGTCATGGATTTCTTCTTCCCGCCGAGATCAGGAAGCTTGTAGTTGTGGGTGAAGGAGATGGGTTGCACATGTGAAATCCTGAAAATTAAAATGTTAAGGACTAGGAAGAGAGAAGGAAGGATAAGGAAGACTAATTTGGGGAAGATAAAGTTAGGAAAAAGGAAACTATATACAAAATATGCAGAACAGACAGACACTAAACAAGACATACATACACAGACTTCACAAAAAATATGGCCATAACACTCACTCATACTAAAAAATATTTGTTGGAAAGGATCCAAAATAGAGCAAAAGAAAAGAGAATTCAGCTGAATCAATTAAAAGCTCCTTAAAATGTAATAGCCGGCAATTGTTTAGATAAATCATTTCAAATTCACAAAAAAAAATTTTTTTTTATGGTTTTGCCTAGCAGATCTGAAAGAGAATTTCATGCATAATACAAACATGGACAACTCTACTATACGTGTATATCAGTATATATACAAAGTTATTGTATAACAGTAACTTTATGATAATCAATCATAGGCAAGAAGCACTGTGAAGAAAGTCCACCTAAAATTATCATTATGTAAGCGTCTTAAAACCTAAATTGAGGGAAATAAAGCAATAATGTTAAAATAAAAAGAGTGAAAGTCGTTAAATGAGTATACCTAGAAAGAAAAACAACATTAATATGATGAGAAATTTCTCTTTCAGGTGAACCTTGACTAAATTAATTTGTAAAATTTCATGATTAACTGAGACCTAGAGCAATAATGAAATTAAGACATAAATCCATCCTACAAGGAAACACATTGGGGATTCATGATTTTCAATCTATATTCATTGATCATGCCTGTGGAAAGAATCCTAGAGCATTAATAGCAACTGATAAGGAAGTAAAATGATTATCTGGTGTTCATTGTAGATCTCTAAGAAGTATAAAACAGGATGTATGCTGCTGTGGATTTCACCAATGTATTAGGGACTTTTTTGATCTTCTTGTCATCAAAATTGATCCAGTGTTGTTTTGCAGCAATTTTACAGTATGAAGTACAGTGTCCATAGTGAACTTTACCATAATGGTTTGACACCGATGATAAGTTGTATTTCTTAATCTTGCTTTTATTCTCTGAAGTGAATTCCTCTAAATTGAGGTCTTCTAAAGGAAAATCTACGTAAGTATGCAATTTTTTTATTTGTTTGCCATCAAAAGCAAAACGTTTCAAGTGTATTATAAGTACTGGTGGCAGTTTCCATAAGTACGTTTTCTTTGAAAAATCCCTTCTATTTTTGCAACTGTTGCACAGAACTTTGTTGTCATTTCTTAATTCTTCTTCTTTAAAAAATTCAGAGAGGCATTCCTGTAATGTACATTTATCTGTAGATGTAACAGCCAAAGACAAATGAACAAATGTCTCATAAACCTCAGACTTTTGGTGGCAAGTGAGACACTGGAGTATAGATTTGAATTGTCCTTGAAAGAGATCATAAATAATAGATTTATGAGCCTTTTGGTGTTCTGGACTAAATTGTTCATAATTTTCATTTCCCATGAGATGTGTAGTTTTGTCTGTCATTAGATTTACAGTAAGCAAGTCCTGATGTAATCCCTCTATTAGGAACATCAGTAGTTCGTGAGGATCCTGCTGATTGTGTCCAGCAAACTGGTCATTAAGTAAACCAATTGTTACTTTGAAGCTTTCAGGGTTAATATATCTATGAAATCCATTTCCCATGGTTTTGATGAGCCGACCAAATTCTTCGGCTAATTTACCTTCATGCCCCATCGGATTTTTCTTGTTAATATCCTTTTTATAATGATCTTTATAAAAATACTGAGTTAAGTCTGAAATATTATACAAGCATTGCAATATTGAGTTCATGTAGCAAGAGTTTCCTATATTTTGGAGCCCAGTTAAGACAGGTTCCTGTCTTTCCTTTTGCATCTCGGAGTGTAAGGGTTTATCACTACCATCAGTCTCACTCATTGTATGGTGTGTGACAGCTAAATCGTTCCCTGCCCCAGAGACCTTAGTAATATTACTGCTGTTAGTGTCTGAAGTATTCTGTTTTTTCTCTGAAGGGGAGTTTGTAGTCTGAACCTGATCATTTGTGCTAGCCCGATTTCTAACAAGACGTAATGGAACCCAAAATTTCTTGGGAGGGTCATCATTTATAGAAACATAGGCATAACCCCTTCCTCTTAGGAGAAGATAGCCAGCTATCCATTTTTCATCCTCCTTGATCCAAATAGGTTTATGGGTTGTTTCTTGTCTCTGAATATCTTCTTTAAAATGTCTTTCCGCTGCAGTGTAGCTTTCCCCTTGGGGTAAGTTAAAGTAATTTAGTGTGATAAGAGTCAAAGACAGCAAATCCGTTGGTGGTAAACCTCTTTTTCTATTTTTTTGTAATTGAGTTTTTAAGGTTCTGTGAGTCCTTTCTACAATGGCCTGTCCCCTACAATTGTAAGGAATTCCTCTGAGATGTCTTATCTGCCATTCCTTACAAAAAAATTCAAAAGTTTTGCTAACATAGGCTGGCCCATTATCAGTTTTTATAGAATATGGAATACCCATCACAGAGAAACATTGTAAAAGAAAACTACAAGCAGCCTTAGATTTTTGAGAAGACATGGGAATTGCCCACATAAACCGAGAATAAGTGTCCACCACAACATGAAGATAAGGTTTCCTTGGAAATAGATCTGTTTGAGTTATATCCATTTGCCAAAGTTCGTTAGACTGTAAGCCTCTTGGGTTTGCTCCTGCTATGTGAGTCTTTTTTGTTAACGGTGCACATACGTTGCAGTTTTCTACGATTTCTCTAGCTTGCCTCCATGGAATTTGGTAATTCACATGTAAACGGCGAGCATTTGTGTGTAGGGCTGAATGTTCCTCTACAGGTGATTTAAATATAGGCATTGCTAGCAAGTCAGCAGTTTTATTTCCTTGAGCCATAGGTCCTGGAAGACCTGAGTGGGCTCTAATATGTGTGATGAAGATGGGCTCAGTTCGTTTTTGAAGAAGCTGCTGTAATTGTTTAAGTAAGTCCTGTATGATCGGGTTATTAGCATTAAGGGATGCAGTGGCTATCACATGACATAAATTTACCACATACAAAGAATCAGAAACTATATTCATGGCTTCAGATACATTTTCTAATAGGTAAATTAACGTTGCTAATTCAACTTTCTGTGCAGATTTATATTTGGTATCTATGGTCATATTAATGTTGTCTCCAGTTATTCCTCCTTTTCCATTTTGGGATCCATCAATGTAAAAAACCTTGGCATTGGGAATAGGGGAATCCCGAACAATTGAAGAAATAACAAACTGAGTTTTCTTTAAAAAGTCCCAAATTTTTCCTGCTGGATAATGGGAGGATATTTCTCCTGTGAAATCTGAGAGGGCCCTTTGTAGAGATTCATTAATTGGCAATATTGACTCAATTTCCTTTTTTGGTACTGGCAAAACTATTATATCTGGATCAAAACCTAGTAAAGATATAGATCTGAGTCTTGCCTTGATAATAATCTCTGAAATCAGTTGTAAGTAGGGGACAACTGAGCGAGGTTGTTTGTTATGTAAATACACCCATTCCAAAGGTCCTGACTGTTGCATCAAGGCCCCTGTGGGGGTTTCTATAGTAGGGAAGATTAACAGTAATACCTTTTCTCCTGGGATGAATCTTGAGAGAAACGATTTTTGTAATCTGCTCAAGAAGATGTCCAATTCATTTTTTGCAGCTGTTGTTAAATTTCTCGGGCTATCTAAAGCAGGATCACCCTCCAACGTTTTAAACAGATTAGATAACTCTGCATTTGGGATTCCTAGTGCAGGGCGGAGCCAATTTACGTCACCTAAAAGTCTCTGAAAATCATTAAGCGTTCTGAGGTTTTCTTTTTTGATAGAAAATTTTTGTGGACGTATAGACGTCCGGTCCAAAATAAAACCCAAATATTGATACGGTGGCATTATCTGTATTTTTTCTAAAGCTATTTTCAGTCCTGATGTTTGTAAACAGTCAGTAACATAAGAGTATAATTCCTGTAAATCTGTTTCGTTGTTCATTGTGAGCAAGATATCATCTGTATAATGAAATATCATGGCTTGAGGAAATTTTTCACGAGCAGGGCTCAAAACCTTATCTACAAAAAACTGACACATGGTTGGGGAATTCAGCATGCCTTGGGGGAGAACAGTCCATTGGAAACGTCTGCAGGGATGGGTATTATTGAGAGAAGGAACTGAGAATGCAAAACGTTTTTTATCATCTGGGTGGATAGGAATATGGTAGAAGCAGTCTTTCAAATCAATTATAATTAGTGGCCATTCCTTTGGAATAACTACAGGTGATGGTAAACCAGTCTGCAATTTGCCCATAGGTATCATGGATAAATTTATAGCTCTAAGATCCATCAAAAGTCTCCATTTACCGGATTTCTTTTTTATAGTGAATATAGGTGAATTCCATTGAGAAAAAGATGGTTCAATATGTCCTAAACTTAGCTGTTCCTCCACTAATTCTGTCAGCACCTTTAATTTATCAGTTTTAAGGGGCCACTGACCTGTCCAAATTGGTTCATCAGATTTCCATTTTATTTTTATTGGTGCTGGTGTTTTTACGGTAGTGGCCCCCACTAAAAATTTTGGGTTTTTAAATCAAAAGAAGGTTCGGACTCTTCTGGAGCTAATGGGATGTAGAATTCTGCTTTCCACTGTTTGTGTAGGTCACGGCCCCACAGGGATGGTGAAAATGGGCCCACGTGAGGTCTGATTATTGCTTTTTGATTTTCTGGGCCGTAAAATAGTATAGTCCTCGTACTCAACAGACAGGAACTCAGGCCTCCTATTCCTTCTAGGGAATACGGGATTTCCTGAAGAGGCCAATTTTCTGGCCATTCTTTATCAGAAATTACGGTAACCTGAGCACCCGTATCTATCATTCCATCAAAGGGTTTGCCTTCCAAGTGAAGTTTGATCATTGGGTGTTCATCTTTACATTTAGTAACCAGAGCCACGATTGGGTTTTGAGCAGCACCCGGATCTGTGCTTCCAAAACCTCCAATTCTAGTCTTATCTGAAGTCCCAAATTTGACATAAGGCACTATTACTATCTGGGCAATCGCTTCTCCTTTTTTAAAGGTCCATGTAACTGGTACAGTAATAACTACAATGATTTCTCCCATGGAATCTGAGTCAATGACACCAGTGATTACTGATATACCCTTTATGTTGAGGGAACTTCTGCCAAGAATCAAACCCATGGTATCTGGGGGTGGCGGGCCTACAATGCCAGTTTCTAACATGTAAGGGCATGCTCCTGGGTAAATTGTAATGTCCTCTGGGCATAATATGTCTAATCCGGCACTCCCTGAAGTAGAGTGGATTAATTCCCTTATCGTGATGAATTTTCTTGGGCTGGGCTTGGAAGGATTATTGTCTGTGAACTTTGCCCCTGATTTGGAAGGGCCTGGGGGGAGGCCCTGTGGGCGTTTCCCTGCATCTTGTATGTGTGTTCTTGGGGAGCTGAATTTATAAGGAGACGACAATTTCTTTTGATATGTCCCTGTTTTCCACAATGGTAGCAGGCGATTTGCCTCCTGGGGACTGTGTTGAAACCTCTACTTAGGTTATTATTAATGAGGTTTCTGGATCTGCAATCTTTCGCCCAGTGGCGACCCCTTTTGCATTTTGGGCAAAGACCTGGTTTCCGGAAAGTGTTCTGTCCCCGAGGGGAGTAAGACATTGTTCCCTTGGTAACTGGGAAGGTTTGTACTGAGTCTGAGTGGGGTGGGGGTTGGGGTTCCACATAGACATTCCGGCAGGCATAAAGGTAATCATTCAGATCTGACTTTTCATTTAATGTATTCAATACTAATCTACAGGCTGAATTTGCATTATGATAGGCCACAGATTTTACTAGGAAGTTTCTAATCTCCTCATCTTCCACCTGTAACTTCAGAGCATCTTTAATCTTACCTACAAACTCTGCAAATGACTCATAAGGGCCTTGGGTAATTTTTAAAAAGTTTCCTCTACCAATGCTGTTAGAATCAATTTTTTCCCATGCTGACAATGCAATCTCCCTGATTAAATTTAAGATTTCCTTAGGTAAAGCTGCTTGTGTCTGAATATTTGCAAATTGATTTTCTGCCATCAATAATTCATACGATAGAGTAACACCTGCCACTTGCTTTTTCATACCATCCGGACTATATAATTTAGCTTTTACGCCTTCTGAATAGTACATTTCCCATTCAGTTCGCTGTTTAGACGACAGGCATATTTCAGCGATTCTTTTAAAATCATACAAAGTCCAAGATGAGTTATGACTCCAAAGTCTTAATAACTCCACACTGTATGGCGATTTTGGCCCATTTTCTTTACATGATCTTTTAAACCGATCTAATTCTTCCATCTGATAGGGTACATAGTTAGAAACATTTACCCCGTCTATAGGGGATAAGGCCTGATTAGCAAAATTACTCTGAATAGAGCTCTGAGACTGAGCATGTGGTTCATTTTTTGAATCTGCTCTGCTCTGCGATTCAATTTTGTGACTAGAAGGAGGCATACTTCGTGGAGTTAGCACTGGAGGTAGATCATTATCTGAGTCACTACTGTCAAGCAATTCACTAGAATCAGGCTTAACATTCTGAGTTGTTTTTCTTCCAGCAAAAATTTCTATATTGTTGATGGTGGGGCTGGATTCGTCAGCCTGCACCTTGGTCTGAGTTTTCGTCAGATAAATTTCCTTATTATCTATACTGGTTTTAGCCTCACCATTTCTACACTTTCTATTTCCTAAATAGAAATAACAGCAAATAACTATGCTCATAATAATAACGTTAGTCAACACAGAAATTCCACAAACTATGATGGCTAGAGACACTACACTTTTCATTTGAAATATAGACCACAACCATCCAACTGCAGTGATTGTCCTTAGATCAAAACCAATTAGTTTTAAACAAAATGGAATGATCCACTTGTATACTAGAGCACCAATGCGTAAGACTAAGGGTGGTAAAATCCACATGACTAACCACAGAAACCATTTGATGGTCAGCATAGGAAATTTCCAATGAAATATTTCACTTACAGTTCTGAGGGTCCAGGGTTCAGGTCCCTGTCCGGGCGTCATTATGTAGCAGGACAGCCCCTGAAGAGGTTGACTGATGGAGGGATGGAGAATGAGGCCCTTTTCTTCCAGCTCGGAGCACGTGTCTGCCACCCTGTCTAGCCCACGGTTCTGAGGTGAAACGGCGGGTAAACAGCTCGCAGACAATCAGGCTCGTGGAAATATTTGCTTTATTCGGATGGACAAAACTGAAGTCCAAAGACTCCGATTCAGTTCCAGCCAGCAAAAAGCCTCTCGCCTTCCACAGACCCTTGCTCTTATAGTCCAGAGTCAGGTCCCACCCAATGGTGGGATCAGATACCAACCAATGGTGGAAGCAGAATCAGGTCCTACCCTAGGGTGGGGGCAGAATGCCAGGTCACACCCTAGGGTAGGGCACAATCACCTAATCAGATTAGGGTGAGCAACATAGTAATCCCCCAAAATATTTACATACACAATACATGCTATTTCTCTGGCCCTTTTGTTAGAGTTCTTATTCCTGGTGTAGGAAACCATGTTTGTTTTCACAGATGGTTCCATAGTTCAGGGGTGAATGGGCAATGTCTGATCAGCCAAAGTCTAAGCCAAGTCAGTTGTGCCAGGTGTTCACAGTGTAAGGTCCCTCTGCAGTATAAAATGTTGTGTTCCTATCTCTATTATAAGAACTTGTTTGCATATGTAATCTTTTCCCATTTTAATGTGCCTATGCAAAAAGGAACAATGCCATTTGGCATTATTGGTGCATATGGGAGTCAAGATATCAAGACCAACAATCCCCATAACCTTTTTCTTACATGGCCTCTAAACAAAGATTTGTCTACCAAAATTACATACTAAATGGATACCGAGGATGGGGGAAATAGCCACTACATGAGAAGATATTCAATCACAGTTATGCCTATTAAAGGAATGTAACTAAAGAGATATTCAAATGAGATTTCTATGTCCTTTCTAAGTCTTTTGAAATAGGCAGGGAAGGGGTAAGATCCAGAACCCAGCTTCAGCCTATGGGTTCATTATGAGGAGTCTAGGGAAGATGGCTCCTAGCAGTCACATATCAGGGAGTATCCTCAAGCAGAGAACTTAGATAACACTGCAGTTCTTCTGCCCTCCTGTTCCTTTCTAGCTGGAAGCTAGTGGGTGGAAGATACCACATAGGCTGCGGCGATGTACTTCTTGCCATTTCCATAGGTGGTCTTATGCCAGGTGTAGGTCTGGATAGCCAAGGGATATCCACCCAGCTTCAGCTTGCACCTGTGGAGAAAGATGGCCAAGTTGTTAGGATCCCCCACTTCACTCCACCTCTGTCCTGCAAGGGGCAGCCCAGGCCGTGCATAATGGCTCCACACTTTGAACCCATGGCACTCCAAGAGAGCTGCCACAGCCCTGCTTCCCATTCTCTGTGTGCAGGAGCCCTTTGAAAACATTATTAGGTTTCATTTGGAGGTGGGGTGGGGGCAGAGAGCCAAACCCAGCAATGCTCAAAGTTTACTCCTGGTTCTTCACTCAGGGAGCACTCCTGGTGGGAGTCTTGTGTTGCCAGGGATTGAGCTCAGGTCAGGTACATGCAAAGCAAGGCATAGACAATATACTATCTCGTTGACATCCCCCCAAAATTCTAATCATCTATTTTCCATGGTTTTGTTTTATTTTTTGAAGGGGCCACAACTGGTAATGCTCAAGGGTTAAGCCTGGCTCTGTACTCTGGAATCACTCCAGGCAGTGCTTGCAGAACCACATGGGATGTCTGGGATTAAACCCTAATTGGCAGTGTGTGAGGCAAGTGCCTACCTACTGTGCGATCTCCCACTCCCCCATCTTCTTTTTCTTAATGAATCTTTAACTGAATCACTTTGAGATACATAATTGCAAACTTGTTCAGAATCCACTGAATAGGAGAAACTATTAACCCAATACCCATCAGACAAGGGGCTAATATCCAAAATATACAAGGCACTGACAGAACTTTACAAGAATAAAAAGTCTAACCCCATCAAAAAATAAGGAGAACAAATGAATATGTATTTCTCAAAGAAGAAATACAAATGGCCAAAAGACACATGAAAAAATGCTTCACATCATTAATCATCTGGGAGAGGCAACTCAAAACAACAATGAGGTACCATCTCACACTACAGAGACTGGCACATATCACAAAGAACAAGAACAATCAGTGCTGGCAGGGATGTGGAGAGAAATGAACTCTGATTCTCTGCTGGTGGGAATGCTATCTAGAAAAGCCTTTATGAAAAACAATATGGAGGGTCCAGGAAGGTGGCGCTAGAGGTAAGGTGTCTACCTTACAAGCGCTAGCGTAGGACGGACCATGGTTCGATCCCCTGGCGTCCCATATGGTCCCCCCAAGCCAGGGGAGATTTCTGAGCACATAGCCAGGAGTAACCCCTGAGTGTCAAACGGGTATGGCCCAAAAACCAAAAAAAAAAAAAAAAAAAAAAGAAAAACAATATGGAGATTCCTCAAAAAACTGGAAATTGAGCTCCCATATGATCCAACTATACCACTCCTAAGGATATATCCTAGGAACACAAAGATACAATTCAAAAATCTCTTCCTCATACCTATATTCATTGCAGCACTATATACAATAGCCAGACCCTGGAAACAACCAAGATGCCCTTCAACAGATGAATGGCTAAAGAAACTGTGATACATATACAAAATGGAATATTATGCAGCCGTCAGGAGAGAAGTCATGAAATTTTCCTATACATGGATATACATGGAAGCTATTATGCTGAGTGAAATAACTCAGAGGGAGAGAGATAGACACAGAATGGTCTCACTCATCTATAGGTTTTAAAAAAATTAAAGACATTATTGTAATAATCCAAGCAACAATAGAATTAAGAGCCAGAAGAACTCGCTCACAATATGAAGCTCTTCACAAAGAGTGGTGAATGCTATTAGGGAAATAACTACACTAACAACTAATGACAATGTTAATGAGTGAGAAAAGTAGAATGCCTGTCTCGAATACAGGCAAGGGTGGGGGAAAAGGGTGGGGAGCATTGGTGGTGGGAAGGTTGCACTGGTGCAGGGGAATGTTCTGTTTATGACTGAAACCCAACTACAATCATACTTTAATTATGGTGCTTAAGTAAAGATTTTCTAAAAAATAAAGAAAGAACACATTAAAATAAAAAAGTTGTTCATGATCGAGTTTCAGACATACAACTATCTTCTATTTTCCTCAGAAACACATTTCCTCTTTATCAGAGTGAGATTCTAAAATCCCAGATACAAGGTCAAAGAGAGTATAGAGAATTAAGCACTTGCCTTGGACATGCCAATCTGGGTTTGATCCTTGGCATTCCGAATGGTTCCCTGATCACTACCAGGAGAGATCTGTTAGCACTACTAGGTATGACACCCAAAATCTTGCACATGCCCTACATGAATTTTATCCCTGGTATCCCATATGGTCGCCTAAGCATCAACAAAGTAATACCTGCATGCAGGTCTAGGACTAACCTCTATTCCAGTAGTAGCCCCTCAAAAAAAAAAAAAATCCCAGATTCTGGGAGGGTCATGGCCACTTGGTGATGGTAGGAAGTACTAACTTTGTACATCAGTGCTCCATAGTTTAACCATCTTACCAGCTAAATATCGAAGTAATAAATATTGTAAAATAAAAGTATGGGGCCAGAATGACACAAGGGATAAGATACTTGCCTTGCATGTGACAACCCCTGTTCCATCCCCATTACCACATATGGTCCCTCAAGTACTGCCAGAGATAATCCCTTCCTGAGTACAGAGCCAGGAGTTAGCCCCAAACATAGGTGGATGTTGCCCAAAATCAAAAACAAAATTTTAATAAATAAGCCATAGAAATACTAATTTTGTTTCAATTTTAGACATCCTCACAAATAGTCTAAAAAAATGACTATTTCTAACTTCACTTGCAGCCAAAGGTAAGGTCAGGGGAGGAATGAAATGCATTAGGGATATTTTATATTCCAAAATATATGATTCAGGGCCCGGAGAGATAGCACAGCGGCGTTTGCCTTGCAAGCAGCCGATCCAGGACCAAAGGTGGTTGGTTCGAATCCCGGTGTCCCATATGGTCCCCCGTACCTGCCAGGAGCTATTTCTGAGCAGATAGCCACGAGTAACCCCTGAGTGCTGCCGGTGTGGCCCAAAAACAAAACAAACAAACAAAAAATATATATATAATTTTCAGACACAAAAGAGAAAAGAGCTGGAAGTTCCAGCTCACCTCAGGAAGCTCACCACAAAGAGTGATGAGTTTAGTTAGAGAAATAACTACATTTTGAACTGTCCTAATAATGAGAATGTATGAGGGAAATGGAGAGCCTGTTTAGAGTACAGGCGGGGGTCGGGTGGGGAGGAGGGAGATTTGGGACATTGGGTGATGGGAATGTTGCACTGGTGATGGGTGGTGTTCTTTACATGACTGAAACCCAAACACAATCATGTATGTAATCAAGGTGTTTAAATAAAAAAAAATATATATATATATATATGATTCAGATGCTATGTTAACAAAATATGAACTACCTTATAACAAATTTGTTTGTACATTTACCTATGCATATTTGTATTAAATTTCTATAAAGAGCCAAATGACTGAAAATGTCCTCATTTCAAGCAAAGTTAAATACAAAATAAAAAATAGAGGCCAGATAGCACAGTAGTGTGTGTGCCTTGCTGACCTAGGTTTGATCCCCAGCACCCATATGGTACTTTGAGCGTGCTAGGAGTAATTTCTGAGTGCTGAGTCAATCACCCCTAAGTATTGCCAGCTGTGCCTCAAAACAGACTCTCTCCCCACAAAATAAAATAAAATAAAGAAAAACCCAGATTCTAGATCCTCTAGCTATGGAATATCTGCTCAGAAGTTCTAGCATCCACCATCCTCAAACATCCTCAAACATGAGGCCCCATGCTTGCAAAGTGTACTCACTGGAGCTCTAGGGTTTCCCTAAGCAGGGGCCAAAGAGAGAGGCTTGGGGCTTCTCCAAGGTCAACAGCGTCTTTAACTTTCACATATTGTGGTTCTGCCCAACACTACTTGGGAGAGCAGGGAGCCAGTTAGTTTTGCTGCAGAAATGAAGTTTGACTACCAGAAATGAGTCACTGCATGTTTCCCACTAAAAATGCTGCCATCTAACAGGTGATTTTTCTAAGCCCTTAGAGAGAAAGAATCTCCCTCAAGAGGCACAATTGGGGGCCAGAATTAGCACAGTGTTAGGGCATTTGCCTTACAGAGCCAACCCAGGATGGACCCCAGTTCTATTCCCAGCATCCCACATGGTCCCCAGAACCTGCCAGAGTAATTTCTGAGCGATGAGCCAAGAATAACCCCTGAGCACTGCCAAGTGTGAATTAAAAAACAAAAAGAGAAAAATTAAAATATTAGGCAGAATCGAGATCTCCTGGCTGTTTGGGCTGGCTTGTCCACGGTTCCAGGTACTCCCCAGGCCCTGGATTCCTGATACTTACTTTCTGTCTGGCTGGATAATGAAGCACAGGGTGTAGAGGGCAAACTCAAACTCAGGGCTGCTGCCAATGAAAGCTGAGCACTCTTCCTTATCGTAGCCTTCCCAATTGAAATGCATTGTCAACACTTCAGGGTAGGAATTCCACTGCAGAGAAAAGTGGCAAAGAGGTGAGGAGTGATGAGGTGCCCCAGGCTGGAGTGGATTGAGGAGGAATGAATGGGAAGGATTAGTTAGAATTTGTTGAGGGCTAATCAGAATTTAGGTGAAGTTTCTGGGAAAGCTAGATTCAATTCTTTATTTATTTTATTGGGCTTTTGTTTGTTTTATTTTGTCTTGATTTTTTTGTGCTAAACATCAGACCCAGGTTCTCGCACATGCAAGGCAAAAGCTTTACTGCTAAATTGATATCTCCTGTCCTGCAGATTTGTTTGAAATGGACAGAGAAAATGGTTCACCCTGCTAAGATATCTGGTCTCTTTGCTTCTGCACACCTGAAATTCTAGAAGTTTCGCTGTTTGCAAGAGAATGTCAGATCCCTTGATGGTCCCTTGGTGGAACCTACTCAGCCCAAGAAGTCATAGTCACTCCCTGCTTGGCTGCTCCTGAGCATCAGGGTGAAAGGCAATTTTGGTGTCTGGAATGCAGAACAGAACAGCAGGAAAGTAGCTGCTATGGGGGGGGGGGGGTCACACTCAGTACTCACTGGCCCGTCATAGATGTGCCTGTATTGGTGAACCTGGCCGTCTTTTTCTTGCAAGTAGAGGCGAATCCAGTTATGGAAGCCGGTGACTCTGCCATGTTTGATTTCACCTATAGGGAAAAATCCAGGCTGAGGAGCTGGATTTCCTTTCCATGCTAAAATTGATTCCCTTCTCCTGTCTCTGGATCCTAGAATGTCCATGTTGCCCATGACGTCCTAGAATGCCTTCCATGCACTTCAACCCTGCTTTTTAGTTTTGTTTTGTGCCACATCCAGCTGTGCTCAGAGCTTATTTATGGTTCTGCACTCAAAGATCACGCTCAGTGAGCTTGGCTTGGCTTCCATAGAAAGTCCTGGCAATCAAACCTGGGTCAGCCACAAGCAATGCAGATGCCCCACCTACTGCACTATCTCTCCAGCCTCTTTTTTTTTTTTTTTTTTGGTTTTTGGTCATATTCAACAGCACTGCTCAGGGGTTACTCCTGGCTCTACACTCAGAAATCTCTCCTAGTAGGCTCAGGGAACAATATGGGATGCTGGGATTCGAACCACCATCCTTCTGCATGCAAGGCAAATGCCCTACTTTCATGCTCTCTCCAGCTCCTCTCCAGCCTTTTAAGCTTGCTTTTTCACTGGAGGCCTTAGGAGAGTTTCTTTCCTCCCACTAACCAAGGTCGGGGAATACTTGTCAGCCTTTTATTTATTTATTTATTTATTTATTTATTTATTTATTTATTTTGGTTTTGGCCCACAACCTGCTGACACTCAGGGGTTACTCCTGGCTCTGTGCTCAGAAATCACTCCTAGAAGTTATTGGGGACTATATGGATGCCAGGGACTAAACCAGGATTTGTCAAATGCCCTATCTGCTTTGCTATGCTCCAGCCCCAACTGTCAGTCTTTTTTATTTTTTTTCCCAAAAATAAGTCTGACTTGGTGGGAAATTTTTAGGTAAACCAAGGGGGAAAAGACCATGGTCCTTTTGGGAGATAACTGATGATGCTCTGAAAGCAGAGCACCATTCAGAGGTAGGCCCTTGTCTCTAAAATCATTTTCCTTGCCCTGGGTACCCCAGCATCTGAGCTTTCTCCTGTTTAGATACTCCAGAAGACACAAAAAGTGGCTGCTCCAGCCCTCTCCCTAATCTCTAATGAGGTTTCTTATTTCATCTATGGCCAGGTCCAGCTGTTCCCTTCTCTTCATCCCTCTAGTTCTTTCTTCCCGACAGAGGAACCTCACCTGAGAAAACGTGCTCAAAGCCACTTGAGTCCTTGACTCCATGGTCTCTTGAATAGAGCCCAAACCACATGTTCTTCAAGTCTTTGACAAACTCTTCTCTTGAATTGTAGAAGTCTGTGGGGAGTAACACAAAGGACTTAGGAGATAATAAGATAGCACCTGATCGGATCCTGGGAATCAAGGACAAGCCCCTGCTCCGGCACCCTGAAACAATAAAAATGATAACTAGCCTCAGGTCATACCAGTAACAAGATGCAGAGCTTAAAGACAAGCCACGTCTCTCAACTCTTGACTAAAAGCCTCTTGTGAGCTGGACAGAGACAGCTGCCTGGATGTCATGAGCTCTGAGCTAGAACGTGTGGAACTCGGGCAGAGAAAAATGTGAAGAAAAGCTTGCCCTCAGCTTGAGACCCAGAGTTCCAGTCCTGACTTTGATTGAAACTTCTCTTATCATTTTTGTTATTGTTTAGGGGCCACGTCCAACTGTGCTCAGGACTTACTCCTGACTCTGCACTTAGGGATCACTCCTGGCAGTGCTCAGGGGTCCATATGGAGTGCTGTAGGTTGAATCCAGTCAGCCCCAAGCAAGGCATATGCTCTGCCCACTCTACTATCTCTCAGGCCCCCTTACCCAGTGATTTTGTTTGTTTCAGGGTCATACTCAGCACCACACAGGGGTTACTTCTGGTTCTGTGCTCAGAGATTAGTCCTGACGGCTCAGAAGACCATACAGAGTGCTGGAGATCAAACCTGGGCAGGCTGCATGCAAGACAATGCCCTACCCACTGGACTATCGCTCCAGCCCCTTTCCTGGTGATTTGAAACTTGTCACTTAGCCCCCACCCACCCTCTGTCTCCCACAGGAAAAGCTGCAGGCCTTCAGGCTAACAGAATGCCTGTGCACATGAGAAAGCATCAGGGGGCAGTGCGGGACTGACACATGCCCAGCAGGCCTGCCCTGAAAAGAGCCAGGGTAGAGGCCTTTCTTCAGTTCAAGAAAGAATTCAAGGACACAAACCAACACAGCCCTTGCCAACAAGTCCTGCAGCCCAAACCTTTTTTGGTCTGATTCGTGTGCATCTCACTGGAGCCACTCTAACTAGAACCCTACCAGGAAGAACTTCCCTCTCGCAACTTCTGCTGCCTTTTGTTACTGCTTCCCCACCCAGCATGTGGAGTAGCTGGCTCCTTCCTGCCCCTCAAGTGAGGGCCGAAGGAGTCCAACCAGGGACCCTTCCTGCCTGGAAAAGTGGTGCTGATTCAACCACTCTGACTCAGGAGTGTCTGGGGAAAAATGGTAACTCCCACACCACAGAGAACCCTGAAGATCAAAATGGCAAGTCAGGCAAATGAGGCAGCTGAGAGTAAGTCGAACTAGACTGAACTGCTCAGCTCCTCAGGGGGCCATGTCTTTCCTGACTCTTCTCAGATGGACACTGGCTTCTGCCTCTTTCTCACCTACTTTCTGAACCTCCCACTGTGTGGAGCCCCTGAGCATCTAGGTGTCCCAGACACAGACATGAGTTGTCAGCACTTCCCGTGGGGCCTGGAGAGGGCTCACTCACTCTTTCGATGGAGGAACCCATAGAGTTCCTTCATGACATTCGTCTTCATGACCTCCTCAAGGAAGGTATCCTGCTCAGCAAACTGCTGGGTGCTGAAATCTTCCCTCTGGCCTGTCCTCGGATGGTAGTTGTCAAGGAGATTGATGAAGGCTCTGTAGGTTGGCTTGGAGAGCAGCTTCTCGTTGACATAGGTGAAGAACCTGAGGGGTAGAGGGAGACTCACTGAGAGGCTCGAACATGGATTCTGGACAGCCAGGGGGAGACCCAGGAAGTTGGCTGCAGGAAAGAGCAGGCACTTCAGAGCCTCTTGAAGAAGTCACTATTTTCTCTCTCTTCAGCTCTGGAAAGGGCTGTTCTAGTCACAACCTGACCAGCCACAGAAACTTCCTAATTATAGACCTTCCATCCCTCAAGATGGCTCTGGAGGGGCCAGAGCTATAGCCCAGCTGGTAGGGTGCTTCTTTGCACATGGCTGGCCCAGGGCTTTTTGTTTGTTTTGGTTTTGGTTTTGGGGTAACACCTGGCAGTGCTCAGGGGTTTACTCCTGGCTCTGTGCTCAGAAGTCACTCCAGGCAGGCTCAGGGGACCATATGGGATTCCGGGGTTAGACCCAGGGTCTGTGCTATGTTGGCCGCATGCAAGGCAAACGCCTTACAACTCTGCTATAGCTCTGGTCCCTAACCCAGGTTTGATCCATGGCACCACATATAATTTCCCTGAGTAAAGAACCAGGAGTAACCCCTGAGCGTTAACAGGTGTGGCCCCAAAACAAAAACACGAAATATTACCCTGAAGATGTTCTTTCTTTTTTCTTGTCTTTATTCTGATTTGAGGAGAAAATAGTTAAGTCCTGAAAAGAAGCTGAACTGGAGAGGAAGCATAGATAGAGGAAGAAATGAGGGGAACTCACGGCTCTGCAGTCCTCTGGTTCCTTCGTGTTCTGTCTGTTGAGAACTATGTCTTGCTTCTGCGCTCTGTTGGTGTCTGCAGCATAGATCTTCTCCCAGATGCTCTGCAGCTCCTTCTCGGTTACAGCATCACTGCTGTGGGAGAAACCCTCTGGGAGGAACCAGGGGACAGACGAAGTCAGCCAGATAGGTCTGTGCATGGACCCCCTGGGCACCTTCTAGAAGCCAACAGTGAGGGAGAAGGGCTGTCCTGAGATACTAGCAGCTGAAGTAGTTTGGAGGGAGATAACTCAGAACCCAGAGCTGAAGGACATTTAAAATCAGCCCTTGGCCTCACCCACAGAATGTCCATCCTGACCCTTTTCCTATAGGAAAATAGCATGTACCCTGACTGGTATGTTGAAACAAACTGGGAAGGTCCAGAGTGATAGTACAAGGCGTTTGCCTTGCACATGGCTGACTCTGGTTTGATCCACATCATGGAATATGGTCCCCCAAGCCTGCCAGGAGTAATTTTTGAGCACAGAGCTAAGAGTAACCCCTGAACACCAGCAGGTGCAAACCAAACCAAAAACAAAAATTCAGACTGATAGATACACACACACACACACACACACACATATACTACTGAGACACATACACACACACTACTGAGACCTTGTAGATACACACACACACTACTGAGACTTTGTAGTCCAGCAGACCTCTAGAGGGAGCTGCCGAGAGAGAGAGAGAGAGAGAGAGAGAGAGAGAGAGACAGAGACAGAGACAGAGAGAGACAGAGAGAGAGAGACAGAGAGAGAGACAGAGAGAGAGACAGAGAGACAGAGAGACAGAGACAGAGACAGAGAGAGACACAGAGAGAGACAGAGAGAGAGAGGAGAGAGAGAGAGAGGAGAGAGAGAGAGAGAGAGAGAGAGAGAGAGAGAGAGACCCTTCCTCTTCCCAGTCCCACCCACCAAAGATCTCCAGTTAAGGAGAACAAACAGGCTGACCAGTAAACACCCTATTTGGCACACACACACACACACACACACACACCCTTACACACACCCCCTTACACACACACACACACACTCTTACACACACCCCCTTACACACACACACACACACACACACACACACACACACACACACACACACACACACACACACACACACACACCCTTCCTCTTCCCAGTCCCACAGTAAACACCCTATTTGGCCAGGATGTCCTTTCTGCATTTGAACTTCCTTCTCTGGCCTGTACTTTTTTCTGCAGCTGAACTTCTTTCTCTGGCCTGTAGTTTTTATGATCTTCCCACTCAAAAAATAAAATCTCTTCCACTTCCTCCAGGCCTCACATTCTTTCCTGCTTCCCCCAACCCCACCCCCAACAACAAGGCTGTCTTTGTCCTTTCTGCAGCTGAACTTCCTTCTCTGGCCTGTAGTTTTTTCTGCAGCTGAACTTCTTTCTCTGGCCTGTAGTTTTTATAATCTTCCCACTCAAAAAATAAAATCTCTTCCACTTCCTCCAGGCCTCACATTCTTTCCTGCTTCCCCCAACCCCACCCCCAACAACAAGGCTGTCTGAGACCCCTGACTCTTTTCCACCCACGGAGCACCCCTTTACCACCTCCAGATTCTGACTTTGGGGTTCTGTTCTGGCTTGGGCCTGGGCCTGGGCCTTGGTCATAGGCATGGCTTGCACCCTCCTTGTCCCTCTCTGGTACCTCCTGTACCAAGAAGACCTCACTTGGAGGAGAAACACTCACTGCTCAGCTTGGCTTTCTCCAACTCTTCCTCCGGATCCAGGTATGGCTCTGCCATTTTGGGGTCTTTCCTGTCTGCTGAGTCAGGAGTAAAGAGCAAGAGGAGTAAAGTCAGCCTCTACCTCCAAAGGCTCAGCATTCCCCTTTCCCTCCCCTCCCCTCCCCTCCCTCAGTTCTCCCCTTCCTTTTCTCCTCCCATTTCCTCCTTTTCTTAGCTCCACCCGCCTCAGCGGGGTGGGGGGTGGGAGGGAGGCAGGACTTATTCAATTTGTTCAGTGACAAAGGCAAAAGATAGGACTGGAGATAAAGCTCTGGGGCTGCACACAGATTTTGCCTTCAGAGGCCCAGGTTTGTTTGATTCCTTCTCCCCCTGCCCCCCAGCACTGCCTGATTCACTAATACTGCTGGGAGTGAGCACAGAACTAGGAGTAGCTTCTGAGCAACACTGGGTGTGGCCCAAATCAGCAAAAAAACAAGAAACAAAAACTGGACCTAGAATATGAACAGCAAACAGGAGCTGGGGAAGGGATGAAAGCAAAAGAAAAAGACAGGTGGTTGAAAACTCACACAAAGTGAAAAGAGAGTTCCCTGTGTGACTGTCCTTTCCGAGCGCTCATCTGGAGATTGGGAAGGGGATGGCGGCAGGAGATGGTCCCTTCTGGACTGAAACTCTAGCTTGAGTTATAACTTTTTTCTCGCAGGGAAGCTGGCAAATGGTTTGGTGTTTGGTGTTCTCTAAATGGCACGACTCTCACGTAGGGAATCTTCCTTACCTAAAGAACTTCCTACCAGAGAATAGTGAATTCTTCCCCAGGACTCTACTTCCCCAGGGAGTAGGGACTGCTTCCTGAGATACCAGCTTCTCTTTTTGCTCCACAACACTTGGCACAGGCCACACATTGTCTTTGGGGGAAGATGTGTTCAGCAAAGCACATTCCTATTGCTGTTGCGTTCCCTTAGCCTGTGAGCAGAGTTTCCGCATTCTCTGCGCTGGGCCGAGAAGGGTGGACTTGGGTGGGGAAGAGGAGAAAAACTGTTTCTGGGTTCCCTGAACCCTTACACAGGAGAACCGTGTTCCACAGTGAAAGCGTAGTATTCCAAAGTGATTCCCGATCTAGTCATGCATTTGCAGGATGGCTCTCCCTTAGTCCATCAGAACCATCATTCAGATGACTCCTTCAACTAGCAAACATCTGGTGACTAATGCTATGTGCTTCGATCCACCAAGTTCTGTATTTAACCACATTTCACTCCAAACAGGCTCTGATGAGCTGGTAGGAATCTCCACTATCACTGACATTATTTTCTTTTTTTTTAATTATCTTTATTTAAACACCGTGATTACAAATATAATTGTAGTTGTATGATTACAGTCATGTAAAGAACACCTCCCTTCACCAGTGCAGGATTCCCACCACCAATTTCCCAGATCTACCTACTCCCCACCCCACCCACACCTGTACTTGAGACAGGCTTTCTTTTTCCCTCATTCATTCACATTGTTATGATAGTTTTCAGTGTAGTTATTTCTCTAACTGCACTTATCATTCTATGTGGTGAGCTTCATGTCATTAGCTGCACCTACATGGGAGGATGGGGGGAAGTAAGGGTTGGGACTGAGGCAGTAAAATATTAGAAATGAGCTTTGTAGGGCAGTATCAAGGTCCCAATACAAGATGGATATTATGGATATATAGAATATATGCACACAATACTATCAATATGAAAACAAAGAGAAAAAATTTCCACTGACTGTCCCAATATAAACCAGTGCTAGAACAGCCTGCCCTCCTCCCAGAGCGCATTCCCATTAGTGTAGGGAGAGATAGGGGGAAAGCCTGTTGACCCCCACCTAGACTGGTGCCCAGGGAAAGACTGAAGTCCAGGGGAGAAAAACCCTATACCTGGCAAGAGCTGGTCTCCAGAATAAAGGACGAAATCGAAAGCCAGATGACTGACATTATTTTCTATTGGAAAGGATTCTGGGATGAAAGGCTCTGAACCAGGGGCCTGAGAGATAGCATAGGGGCAGAGCGCTTGCCTTCCAGGCAGCCAACCCGGGAGGAACCCAGTTCGATTCCTGGCCTCCCATATGGTTCCCCAGCCTTCCAGTTTGAAAACATGGTCACTGAAGCTATGGTAGGTAGAAAGACCCTGGGTAAGGTGTAAGGCTGAAATGGGCATTACACATTACACATTACAGTCTGTCTACTGAGAAGGAAGACTGGACTGAAATAGAACCTGCTTATCTTACAAAGCCATCTGCTGTGATGAAGAGCTCTGTCTGCCCAAAGGGGACTGATTCAAGCAAATACCCATAGGCCTACTTTCACCCAGAAGGAAACTGGACTCAATTTATACAAATACAGTATCCACAGTAGCAGAAGTTCTGCTGATCAGGACCAGCGATGGAAACCAGGTCAGAGCTTAACCCCGGCTCTCATCAGATCCTATCCCTTTTCTGCTTCCCGGGCCCCTTTTCAAGGACACTGTGGGGCCTGCCTGCTCACTTGGCACCACCAGGTTGATATGTCAAGAGAATAAGACTCCGGTTCAGAGCCTTTTTTTTTTTCTTTTTGTAGACTTGATTGATTGATTGGTTCTTGGGCCACACCCCGAGACGCTCAGGGCTTACTCCTGGCGTCTGCACTCAGAATCACCCCTTAGCAAGGCTCTGGGTCCCAAACAAAGATTGTTTATCTGGAACTCTAAAACACTGGAATAAGGGGATTATTCAAAATGATGTTTTCAGATTATCCTTTTTTTTTGGGGGGGGGGTGGGAGTCACACCTGGCAGAGCTCAGGGGTTACTCCTGGCTCTGCACTCAGAAATCATCCCTGACAAGCACAAGAGACCATACTTTGAATGTGTGGTAATGCCTTGTTTGAATTTGCTTTTCTCTCATGAAATGTCATGTGAAAAGTTTTTTATATGCTAACTCTTTATCTGTATATTTTTGGTGAGATAACATTTTTAATTTGCTTATTTCAGTTTGAGGGCTATACCTGGTGGTGCTCAGAGCTTACTCCTGACTGTTTAGGGATCATTTCTGGGGAGTGCTCAGGAGATCATGTAGTGCTGGGGGTTGAACCTGATCAGCTGAGTGCAGGGCAAGGACCTTAACCCTTGTACTGTCATCTCTCTCCTTCACTTCACATATAAAGGGTATTTTCTCAGGTAAAAGAATTCTAAATTGTGGGTTTTTTGGTTTCTTCTTAGTACATGGAGGGGTCATAAGAGGATTCTGGGCCATAACAGTAGTCCTCAGGGGCTACTCCTAACGCTGCTCAGAGGTCATTTTTTTGTTTGAGGGAGACCACATACAGTGCTAGGAATCAAACCAACATCTGCCACATGCCTTAGCCCTTGTACTATCTCTCTGTCTCATATGATCGTTTTTCCTTTTTTAAATAAAATATATTTTTATTTTTTAGTTTTTATTAGCTTGGGGGATTTAGAGAGCATACATGGTGGTGCTCATTGATCATTCTTAATTGCCATCATATTAAGTATAATAGGGGACCACATTCAATATGGAAGGTCACACCTGGATGAATATGAAATCATATGCAATGCATATGACTATTCTCTAATCATACATAGTTTTTCCTTATCTTTGAGTTTTTGTTTTGTTTTGTTTTGGTTTGGTTTTGGTTTTTGGTTCACACCAGGCAGCGCTCAAGGGTTACTCCTGGCTATGCTCTCAGAAATTGCCCCTGGCTTGGGAGACCACATAGGACGCCGGGGATCCAACCGTGGTCCATCCTAGGTTAGTGCGTGCAAGGCAAATGCCCTAGCGCCTGCGCCACCACCCTAGCCCCTCGGGTTTACTCCTAATGGTGCTGGGGTCCCAAATGTGGTGTCAGAGATCAAACCCAGGTCAGCTGCATGCAAGATAAACCCCTCTGCCTGCTGTACTATCTCTCTGGCTCAGCGCCTTTTATAATTAATCATAGTTGTTTTATGGTCTTGGTCTGAATTTTAACATGCCTACCATACTGGTAGCTCTGTCCTTAAATTGCATCTCTCCCCCTTCTAATGATATTATCATTCTTGTTTTTTGGAGAGACAAATGTGTTGTACCAGGTAAAATGAGTTGCCGGAGAGCCAGAGAGAGACAAATGTGTTGTACCAGGTAAAATGAGTTGCCAGAGAGCCAGAGTGTAAGGCACTTGCCTTGCACAAAACTAACCTGGGTTTATTTTTATTTTTATTTTGGTTTTTGGGTCATACTTGGCAGCACTCAGGGGTTACTCCTGGCTATCCACTCAGAAATCGCTCCTGGCTTGGGGGACCAGATGGGATGCCAGGGGATCGAACCGTGGTCCATCCTGGGTCAGTCAAGTGCAAGGCAAAAGCCCTACTGCTGTGCTATTGTTCCGGCCCACCTTTCCATCCTTGAGGCCTGCTTTTTGCCTATGTCCTCTCAATCTAAGAAGAGTTTTAGATTGTTCAGACTATTCAAACTCCTTACAAGCCAAACCAGAAACCTGAAATCTACTTTTTCCACATTGTATGTCTACCAGGAAGAATGTTCTCCCATCTTGGTGAGAGAGGCTTTGTTGAGTCCTTATGGGTTTCACTGAGTTACCACATTCTTCAAGCCATCTGAAAGGACACTAAATACAGAAGCATCACTCATAGCCCTACTGGAGGCAAGACAGGAGGCAGAGGATGGGGCCAGATACAAAAAAGAGACAGATTACAAGTTTTCTTAAATGACTTTCATTAGAAACGTCAGTCCTCTAAACGTGGTTTCAACCAGGGGTCATACACCTCCATTGGACCCTCAAGAAGTTATAAGGGTGGAGCCACAGGTGAAAATCAAGTAAATGGGGCCTACCACAAAGATGACCAACTGACAGGGCAGGGGAGGGGGATCACGGTCAGAAAAAAAATTGGAAAATGCTTCTCTAACCACGGTTCTGACTCTGGAACAGCATCTGATTCCCAATAGAATTGGGGAAAAATACATAATTGAGGTTGAGAAAGAGGGATCTCGTCTCTAATTTTTTTCTCCCAAATTATATACACCATAGCTGTTGGTTAGGCCTTCGTGTGGGTGCCCCTGCCTGCAGGGGACATCAATTAAGATGCGAGTTATTTTTTTCAGCGGGAGCAGGCGCATACACACGGACAAAATAACACACACAGAGACAGACAAAATCAGACACAGAGACAGACAAGAGTGGGAAAAGGATTCTAAATCCAAATCCAAATCTGTTTATTGAAACACAAGGCCCAGCTGATATACCTTTTACAGGTACATTTCTGCACGTCCACATGTCCACATGTCATAGGGAATAGATACATTGAACAGGCTAGAATACCTAGATAACAGGACCCACTAGTGAGTGGGTCGGAATGTACAGATAATGGGACCTTCAGATAAGTCAGACTCAGTTCCCCAGGGTTAAAATTCTATGCCTTCATTGTCTCTGTGCAAGCCTGAAATGGTTACATTTATTTCTCAGGCCTCCCTGCTGGTTGCAAAGGCCTGCTTTTAGCAAAGTTCTGTGCTTGTCACAAGGGCCTGTTTTTAGCTAAGTTTTCTGCTTGTTACAACCCCCCCCCCACCTTGGGTTAATGTTATTCTTTTTCTTTTTTCTTTTTTTTATAAACTTATTTAAAGAAAATGTATCATAGTTAACATAACTGACCATAAAACATTTGTTTCAGGATGACAGAAAGCAAAGTAATCAGAAAATATAAAGAAAATAGAAAATCTAAAAAAAGTTAAAAAATTTGGAAAAAAATAAAGAGAATTGGACAAAAAAAAGAGAGTTCATTAGCAGTTATATTCGTGAAAATTAGTTTATCACCAATAAAGTTGTTAATATAATAGCAGAAGCTTTAATACGCTTTTTTTTTTTTTAGTTTTTGGGCCACACCCATTTGACGCTCAGGAGTTACTCCTGGCTATGCGCTCAGAAGTCGCTCCTGGCTGGGGGACCATATGGGATGCCAGGGGATCGAACCACGGGTCCATCCTAGGCTAGCGCTTGCAAGGCAGACACCTTACCGCTAGCGCCACCTCTCTGACCCCAATACGCTCTTTTATTTTTTTTTAAGATGGTAGATACACTAGAAGAAGAAAGATGTATATGTGGCAGTTGTTGTTTGCATAGGTACAGCAAAATATGGGAGAAATTGGAAGGAGAAACCTTTGGCCTAAAAACAGGGAGACCTCACTCCCGAAGAATAAGACCAACTCCAGGCTCCAGGTTGTCCAACGCCTTTGACATTCTCTGTGGTCCCAGTAACAGTTCTTCACCATCACAGTTGTTGCTGTCGGGTTTCTATAGTTATAGATCCTGGTTTCTCTACAGGTCCTATGTTGAAGGCTTCCTGGTATATGGCATCTTCTGCTTGTGTCTCATGATTAGGTAGCATTGCGGAGAATTCTGCCCTAAAAGCAGACTATTGCTGTTCCTAGATTGTCAGGGTGTTATAAGTACCACCTTTGGAGTAAGTCAGTGCCATGGCTTTAGTGGAGCCTTTCTTGTTAGAGTTCTATTTGTTGTTGTTGTTCTTGTTGTTTTGTTTTGTTTTTGGGCCACACCCGGCAGTGCTCAGGGGTTACTCCTGGCTCTATACTCAGAAATCGCTCTGGCAGGCTCAGGGGACCAAATGGAATGCCAGGACTCAAACCACTGTCCTTCTCCATGCCCTACCTCCATGCTATTTTTCCGGTCCCTTTGTTAGAGTTCTTAACCTGGTGATGGTGTAGGAAACCATGGTTGTTTACACAGATGGTGTCCACAGTTCAGGGGTGAATGGGCAATGTCTGATCAGCTGAAGTCTAAGCCAAGTCACTATGCCAGGTGTTCAGGGTGTAAGGTCCCACTGCAGTATAAAATGTTGTGTTCCTATCTCTGTTATATGTTGTTTGCATATGTAATCTTTTCCCATTTTAATGTGCCTATGCAAAAAGGAACAATGCCACAAGGTATTATTGTGCATATGGGGGTAGAGATATCAAGACCAACAATCCCCATAACCTTTTTCTTACATGGCCTCTAAACAAAGACTTGTCTACCAGAATTAAATACTAAATGGATACCGAGGATGGGGGAAATTGCCATTACAGAGAAGATATTTGATCACAGTTATGCCTTTTAAAGGAATGTAACTAAAGAGATATTCAAAAGAGATTTATATGTTCTTTCTAAGTCTTTTGAAATAGGCAGGGAAGGGGTAAGATCCAGAACCCAACTTCAGCCTATGGGTTCATTATGAAGAGTCTAGGGAAGATGGCTCCCAGCAGTCACATATCAGGGAGTATCCTCAAGCAGGGAACTTAGATTTGATGCTTTGCCTCAGTTTTCCCCTGAGAATTTTCCTTGCTTTCTCACATAGGCATTAAGGAATGCTTTCCACTCTCCAGCCAAGAGAAATAACACTGCAGTTCTTCTGCCCTCCTGTTCCTTTCTAGCTGGAAGCTAGTGGGTGGAAGATACCACATAGGCTGTGGCGATGTACTTCTTGCCATTTCCATAGGTGGTCTTATGCCAGGTGTAGGTCTGGATAGCCAAGGGATATCCACCCAGCTTCAGCTTGCACCTGTGGAGAAAGATGGCCAAGTTGTTAGGGTCCCCCACTTCACTCCACCTCTGTCCTGCAAGGGGCAGCCCAGGCCATGCATAATGGCTCCACACTTTGAACCCATGGCACTCCAAGAGAGCTGCCACAGCCCTGCTTCCCATTCTGTGTGTGCAGGAGCCCTTTGAAAACATTATTAGGTTTCATTTGGAGGTGGGGTGGGGGCAGAGAGCCAAACCCAGCAATGCTCAAAGTTTACTCCTGGTTCTTCACTCAGGTCAGGGAGCACTCCTGGTGGGAGTCTTGTGTTGCCAGGGATTGAGCTCAGGTCAGGTACATGCAAAGCAAGGCATAGACAATATACTATCTCGTTGACATCCCCAAACAATCCTTATCTTCTATTTTCCTTGGTTTTGTTTTATTTTTTGAAGGGATCCCACCTGGTAATGCGCTAGGGTTAATACTGGCTCTGCACTCCGGAATCACTTCAGAGTCTTCAGACAGTGCTTGCAGAACCACATGGGATGTCTGGGATTAAACCCTAATTGGCAGTGTGTGAGGCAAGTGCCCTACCTACTGTGCTATCTCCCACTCCCCCATCTTCTTTTTTTAATGAATCTTTAATTGAATCACCATGAGATGCATAGTTGCAGAGTTGTTCAGGATCCACTGAACGGGAGAAACTATTCACCCAATACCCATCAGACAGGGCTAATATCCAAAATATACAAGGCACTGACAGAACTTTACCAGAAAAAATCTAACCCCATCAAAAATTGGGAGAAGAAATGAATAGATACTTCCTCAAAGAAGAAATACAAATGGCCAAAAGACACATGAAAAAATGCTCCACATCACTAATCATCAGGAAGAGGCAAATCAAAATAATGAGGTACTATCTCACACCACAGAGACTGGCACATATCACAAAGCACAAGAACAATCAGTGCTGGCAGGGATGTGGAGAGAAATAAACTCTGATTCTCTGCTGGTGGGAATGCTGTCTAGAAAAGCCTTTATGGAAAACAATATGGAGATTCCTCGAAAAACTGGAAATTGAGCTCCCAGATGATCCAGCTATACCATTCCTAAAGATATACCCTAGGAACACAAAAATACAATTCAAAAATCCCTTCCTCACACCTCTAGTCATTGCAGCACTATTTACAATAGCCAGACTCTGGAAACAACCAAGATATCCTTCAACAGATTAATGGCTAAAGAAACTGTGGTACACATACAAAATGGAATATTATGCAGCCACCAGGAGATGAAGTCATGAGATTTTCCTATTCATGGATGTACATGGAATCTATTATGCTGAGTGAAATAAGTCAGAGGGAGAGAGAGATACACAGAATGGTCTCACTCATCTATGGGTTTTAAAAAATATTAAAGACATTGTAATAATACCGGCAACAATAGAGATTAGGGTCGGAAGGACCCCCCTCACAATATGAAGCTCATCACAAAGAGTGGTGAATGCTATTAGGGAAATAACAACACTAACAACTAGTATGAGTAGTATGACAATGTTAATGAATGAGAAAAGGAGAATGCCTGTCTCAAATACAGGCAAAGGTGAGGAGAAAAAGTAAATGAATTAGCTATTCATTAAAAAAAAGTTGTTCATGATCAAGTTTCAGACATACAACTATCTTCTATTTGCCTAAGAAACACTTCATCTTTATCAGAGTGCAATTCTAAAATCCTAGATACAAAGTGAAAGAAAGTATAGAGGATTAAGCACTTGCCTTGGATGTGGCCAATCTGGGTTTGATCCTTGGCATTTCGAATGGTTCCCTGATCGCTATTATGAGAGATCTGTTAACACTACTAAGTGTGACACCCAAAACCAAATAAAATTCTAGGGGCTAAGGCAATAGAGGGTAGGGTGATTATCTTGCACCTGTCCTACCTGAATTTTATTCCTGGTATCCCATATGGTCACCTGTTGGCTGCCGTGATCTGACTCAGTGAGTACTTTTGCAAAAATCTCTCTGCCATTTTTCCAGTCCTAGTGCTGTCTGCTACAAACCCATGGACCAGCAGGAAACAAGTGATAAAATTTTTCTTAGCCCAAGGGAAAGAGAAACCCAACCTAGACCACATTCTTTTTACAAAATTATCCCTTAAGAACTTTGCCCCACCATACATCTGTTAAGAGTTTAGGAATGTGGCCAAACCGATATAGCATGACTGCCCCCTTGCCCCCCTGCCCACTTTCCATATTTGGGGAATAATGACATTGTGTTCCTGTTCCAACCTACCTGTTCTGTGTTTATACCTTATTTGGAATAATGAGATAAATCTGTGCACTGAAAAGAGTGATTGACACTGCCTTTTGCCTGCCCCCTGTACCTTCTCTATTTAAGGAGAAGCTGAACCCCATTAAACGCCTTTGAACACAGTTTCCTGTCTTGGGCCTTATTAATAACCTCTCTTAGATTTTTTCAAGGTGTGACTGTGTGATCTGAGCTTCGCAAAATAAAGATGCGGTTGTTCGTGAGCCTCTCGTCCACTCTCCGCTGGCCGGGCCCCTTTGGGGGGCTTACAGGACACCCGCAGTCACCTAAGCATCAACAAAGTAATTCCTGCATGCAGATCTAGGACTAACCCCTAGTCCAGGTGTATCCCCTCCAAAATAATCCCAAACAAAACATAAACAAAATCCCAGATTCTAGGAGGGTCATGGCCACTTGGTGATGGTAGGAAGTACTAACTTTGTACATCAGTGCCCCAGAGTTTAACCATCTTACCAGCTAAATGTCAAAGTAATAAATATTGTAAAATAAAAATATGAAGCCAGAATGATAGTACAAGGGATAAGATATTTGCCTTGCATGTGACAGCCCCCTGTTCCATCCCTACTACCACATATGATCCCTCAAGTACTGCCAGGAGTACTGAGTACAGAGCCAGGAGTTAGCCCCAAACATAGCTGGATGTTGTCCAAAATCAAAAACAAAATTTTAATAAGTAAGCCATAAAAATACTAAATCTCTGTTTCAATTATAGACATCTTCAAAAATAGTCTAAAAGAAGACTATTTCTAACTTCACTTGCAGCCAAAGGTAAGGTCAGGGAAGGAATGAAATGCATTAGGGATATTTTATATTCCAAAATATATGATTCAGATGCTATGTTAACAAAATATGAACTACCTTATAACAAATTTGTTTGTACATTTACCATGCATATTTGTATTAAATTTCTGGTTTGTTTGGTTTTTTTTGGGCCACACCCAGCGGTGCTCAGGGGTTACTCCTGGCTGTCTGCTCAGAAATAGCTCTCGGCAGGCACAGGCACGGGGGACCATATGGGACACCGGGATTCGAACCAACCACCTTTGGTCCTGGATCGGCTGCTTGCAAGGCAAACACCGCTGTGCTATCTCTCCGGGCCCTGTATTAAATTTCTATAAAGAGTCAAATGACTGAAAATGTCCTCATTTCAAGCAAAGTTAAATACAAAATAAAAAATAGAGGTCAGATAGCACAGTAGTGTGTGTGCCTTGCTGACCTGGGTTTGATCCCCAGCACCCATATGGTACTTTGAGCGTGCTAGGAGTAATTTCTGAGTGCTGAGTCAATCACCCCTAAGTATTGCCAGCTGTGCCCCAAAACAACTCTCTCCCCACAAAATAAAATAAAATAAAGAAAAACCCAGATTCTAGGGCCCGGAGAGATAGCACAGCGGCGTTTGCCTTGCAAGCAGCCCATGCAGAACCAAAGGTGGTTGGTTCGAATCCCGGTGTCCCATATGGTCCCCTGTGCCTGCCAGGAGCTATTTCTGAGCAGACAGCCAGGAGTAAGCCCTGAGCACCGCCAGGTGTGGCCCAAAAACCAAAAAAAAAAAAAAAAAAAAAAACCCAGATTCTAGATCCTCTAGCTATGGAATATCTGCTCAGAAGTTCTAGCATCCACCATCCTCAAACATCCTCAAACATGAAGCCCCATGCTTGCAAAGTGTACTCACTGGAGCTCTAGGGTTTCCCTAAGCAGGGGCCAAAGAGAGAGGCTTGGGGCTTCTCCAAGGTCAACAGCGTTTTTAACTTTCGCATATTGTGGTTCTGCCCAACACTACTTGGGAGAGCGGGGAGCCAGTTAGTTTTGCTGCAGAAATGAAGTTTGACTACCAGAAATGAGTCACTGCATGTTTCCCACTGAAAATGCTGCCATCTCACGGGTGATTTTTCTAAGCCCTTAGAGAGAAAGAATCTCCCTCAAGAGGCACAATTGGGGGCCAGAATGATAGCACAGTGTTAGGGCGTTTGCCTTACAGAGCCAACCCAGGATGGACCCCGGTTCGATTTTCGGCATCCACATGGTCCCCCAAGTCTTCCAGAAGCGATTTCTGAGCAAAGAGCCAGGAGTAACCCCTGAGCACTGCCGAGTGTGAATTAAAAACCGAAAAAAAGAAAAAAAATATTGGGCAGAATCAAGATCTTCTGGCTGTTTGGGCTGGCTTGTTTATGGTTCCAGTCTGCTCCCCAGGCTCTGAATACCCAGTACTTACTTTTTGCCTGGCTGGGCAATATAACACAGGGAGTAGAGGGCAAATTCAAACTCAGGGCTGCTGCCAATGAAAGCCGAGCCCACTTCCTTATAGTAGCCGTCCCAATTGAACTGCATGGCTAACACGTCGGGGTAGGAATCCCACTGCAGAGAGAAAAGTGGCAAAGAGGTGAGGAGTGAAGAGATGCCCCATGCTGGAATGGATTTGAGGGGGAACGGATGGGAAGGATTAGTTAGAATTTGTTGAGGGCTAATCAGGACGTAGGTGAGGTTTCTGGAAAAGCTGGATTCTTTATTTTATTGGGTTTTTGTTTGTTTGTTTGTTTGTTTTGTTTTGTCCTGATTTTTTGTGTTGAACATCAGACCCAGGTTCTCGCACATGCAAGGCAAAAGCTTTACTGCTAAATTGATATCTCCTGTCGTGCAGATTTGTTTGAAATGGACAGAGGAAATGGTTCACCCTGCTAAGATATCTGGTCTCTCTGCTTCCTACATCCCTGAAATTCTAGAAGCTTCGCTGTTTGCGAAAGAATGTCAGATCCCTTGATGGTCCCTTGGTGGGACCTGCTCAGCATCAACCTGAGAAGTCATAGTCACTCCCTGCTTGGCTGCTCCTGAGCATCAGCGTAAAAGGCAAGTTTGGTGTCTGGAATGCAGAACAGAGCAGCAGGGAGAGTAACTGCTATCCGGGGATCACGTTCAGTACTCACCGGCCCGTCATAGATATGACTGTAATAGTCAACCAGGCCCTCCTTTTCCTGGAAGTAGAAGCGGATCCAGTTATGAAAGCCGGTTACTTTGCCATGTTTGATTTCACCTATGGGGGAAAATCCAGGCTGAGGAGCTGGCCTTCCTTTCCATTCTAAGATTGATTCCCTTCTGTCTTTGAACCCTGGAATGTCCATGTTGCCCATGACTTCCTAGCGTGCCTTCCATGCACTTCAACCCTGCTTTTTGGTTTTGTGCCATATCCAGCAGTGCTCAGAGCTTACTCCTGGCTCTGCACTCAAAGATCACGCCCAATGAGCTTGGGTTTGGCTTCCATAGGGAGCCCTGGCGATCAAACCTGGGTCAGCCACATGCAAGGCAGATGCCCCACCTACCTTACTATTTCTCCAACCTCTTAACCTTGCTTTTGACTAGAGGCCTTGGGAGAGTTTCTCTCTTCCCACTAATGAAGGTTTGGTGGTCAGCCTTTTTGGTTTGTTTGTTTGGTTTTGGTTTTTGGCCTCAACCTGGTGGCACTCAGGGGTTATTCCTGGCTCTGTGCTCAGAAATCACTCCTGGAAGGTTCGGGGGACCATATGGGATGCCAGGGACCAAACCAGGATTTGCTGTTTGTGTAAGACAAACGCCCTACCTGCTGTGCTATTGCTCCAGCCCCAACTGTCAGCCTTTTTTTTTCCCCAAAAAATAAGTCAGACTTGATGGGAAATTTTTAGAGTAAACCAAGGGGGGAAAAGACCATGATCCTTTTGGGACATAGCTGATGATGCTCTGAAAGCAGACCACCATTCAGAGATAGTCCCGTGTCTCTAAAATAATTTTCCTTCCTCTGGGTACCCCAGCATCTGATCTTTCTCCTGAAAGACACAGTTCTCTAGAAGACACAGTTCTTCAAAAGTGGCTTCTCTACCGCTCTTTCAGCCTCTAATGGGGTTTCTTATTTCATCTATGGCCAGGTTCAGCTGTTCCCTTCTCTTCATCCCTCCAGTTCTTTCTTCCCAACAGAGGAACCTCACCTGAGAAAACGTGCTCAAAGCCACTTGAGTCCCTGTCTCCTTTGTCTCTTGAATAGAGTCCAAACCACATGTTCTTCAAGTCTTTGACAAACTCTTCTTCTGAGTTGTAGTGGTCTGTGGGGGTAACACAAAGGACTTAGGAGATCGTAAGATAGCATCGGATCCTGATAATCAAGGATGGGCACCCCTGGAACAATAAAAACGATAACTGGCCTCAGGTTATACCAGTAACAAGTTGCAGAGCTAAAAGAAAAGCCAGGTCTCTCAACTCTTGACCACCACAGAGACTAAAAGCCTCTTGTGAACTGGACAGGGACAACTGCCTGGATGTCATGAGCTCTGAGCTAGAATTTAAGAACTCGTGGAGAAAAATGTGAAGAAAAGCTTGGCCTTGGGCCAGAGAGATAGCATGGAGGTAAGGTGTTTGCCTTGCATACAGAAGGACAGTGGTTCGAATCCTGGCATTCCATATGGTCCCCTGAGCCTGCCAGAAGTGATTTCTGAGCCAGGAGTAACCCCTGAGCACTGCCGGTTATGACCCCCCACCAAAAAAAAAAAAAAATCTTGGCCTCATCTTTGAGACCCAGAGTTCCAGTTCGGGCTTATATTAAAACTTCTCTTTTATTTTTGTTATTGTTTAGGGGACACATCCGACTGTGCCCAGGGCTTACTCCTGACTCTGCTCAGGGATCACTCCTGACAGTGCTCAGGGGTCCATATGGAGTGTTGTAGGTTGAATTCAGTCAGCCGCATGCAAGGCACATGCTCTGCCTACTGTACTGTCTCTCAGGCTCACTTTCCCAGTGATTTTGTTTCAGGGTCATAATCAACACCGCACAGGGGTTACTTCTGGATCTGTACTCAGAGATTATTCCTGATGGGCTCAGAAGACCATATGGGATGCCAGAGATCAAACCTGGGCAGGCTGCATGCAAGACAATGCCCTACCCACTGGACTATCGCTACAGCCCCTTTCCTGGTGATTTGAAACTTGTCACTTAGCACACCCCTCCCCCACTCTGTCTCCCACTGGAAAAGCTGCAGGCCTTCAGGCTAGCAGAATGCCTGTGCACAGGAGAAAACAAACACCAGGGGCAGTGCGGGACTGTGACACATGCCCAGCAGGCCCGACCTGAAAAGAGCCACGGTAGAGGCCTTTCTTCAGTTCAAGAAGGAATTCGAGAACACAAACCAACACAACCCCTTGCCAACAAGTCCTGCAGCCCAAAGCTTTTTTGGTCTGATTTGTGTGCATCTCACTGGAGCCACTCCAACTAGAACCCTACCAGGTAGAACTTCCCTCTCTCAACCTCTGCTGCGTTTTGTTACTGCTTCCCCACCCAGCATGTAAAGTGGC
>NC_064857.1:0-32500 GCF_024139225.1 Suncus etruscus
CTTCTTTAAAATGTCTTTCCGCTGAATGTAACTTTCCCCTTGGGGTACGTTTAAGTACCTTAGTGTGATAAGAGTCAAAGATAGCAAATCCATTGGTGGTAAACCTCTTTTACTATTTTTTAATTGAGTTTTTTAATACTTTATTTAAACATCTTGATTACATACATGCTTGTGTTTGGATTTCAGTCATGTAAAGAGCACTACCCATCACCAGTGCAATGTTCCCATCACCAATGTCCCAAATCTCCCTCCTCCATACCTGACCCCCGCCTGTATTCTAGACAGGCTTTCCATTTCCCTCATACATTCTCATTATTAGGACAGTTCAAAATGGAGTTATTTCTCTAACTAAACTCATCACTCTTTGTGGTGAGCTTCCTGAGGTGAGCTCTAACTTCCAGCTCTTTTCTCTTTTGTGTCTGAAAATTATTATTACAAGAATGTCTTTCATTCTTATTAAAACCCATTGAAGAGTGAGACCATTCTGCGTTTTTCTCTCTCTCTGACTTATTTCACTCAGCATAATAGATTCCGTGTACATCCATGTATAGGAAAATTTCATGACTTCATCTCTCCTGACAACTGCATAATATTCCATTGTGTATATGTACCACAGTTTCTTTAGCCATTCGTCTGTTGAAGGGCATCTTGGTTGTTTCCAGAGTCTTGCTATGGTAAATAGTGCTGCAATGAATATAGGTGTAAGGAAGGGGTTTTTGTATTGTATTTTTGTGTTCCTAGGGTATATTGCTAGGAGTGGTATAGCTGGATCGTATGGGAGCTCAATTTCCAGTTTTTGGAGGAATCTCCATATCGCTTTCCATAAAGGTTGAACTAGACGGCATTCCCACCAGTGGATAAGAGTTCATTTCTCTCCACATTCCCACCACACTGTTTATTTCATTCTTTGTGATGTGTGCCATTCTCTGTGGTGTGGTGGTACATTATAGTTGTTTTGATTTGCATCTCCCTGATGATTAGTGATGTGGAGCATTTTTTCATGTGTCTTTTGGCCATTTGTATTTCTTCTTTGTCAAAGTGTCTGTTCATTTCTTCTCCCCATTTTTGATGGGATTAGATGTTTTTTTTTCTTGTAAAGTTCTGTCAGTGCCTTGTATATTTTGGAGATTAGCCTCTTATCTGATGGGTATTGGGTGAATAGTTTCTCCCATTCAGTGGGTGGCTCTTGTATCCTGGGCACTATTTCCTTTGAGTTGCAGAAGCTTCTCAGCTTAATATATTCCCATCTGTTAATCTCTGCTTTCACTTGCTTGGAGAGTGCAGTTTCCTCCTTGAAGATGCCTGTAGTCTCAATGTCCTGGAGTGTTTTGCCTATGTGTTGTTCTATATATCTTATGGTTTTGGGTCTGATATAGAGGTCTTTAATCCATTCGGATTTTACCTTCATACATGATGTTAGCTGGGGGTCTAAGTTCAATTTTTTGCAAGTGGCTATTCAGTTGTGCCAACACCACTTGTTGAAGAGGCTTTCCCTGCTCCATTTAGGATTTCCTGCTCCTTTATCAAAAATTAGGTGATTGTATGCCTGGGGAACATTTTCTGAGTATTCAAGCCTATTCCACTGATCTGAGGGCCTGTCATTATTCCAATACCATGCTGTCTTGATAACTATTGCTTTGTAGTAAAGTTTAAAGTTGGGGAAAGTAATTCCTCCCATATTCTTTTCCCAATGATTGCTTTAGCTATTCTAGGGTGTTTATTGTTCCAAACGAATTTTAAAAGTGCCTGATCCACTTCTTTGAAGAATGTCATGGGTATCTTTAGTGGGATTGCATTAAATCTGTATAATGCCTTGGGGAGTATTGTCATTTTGATTATGTTAATCCTGCCAATCCACGAGTAGGGTATATGTTTCCATTTCTGCGTGTCCTCTCATTTCTTGGATCAGAGTTTTATAGTTTTCATTGTACAGGTCCTTCACATTTTTGTTATGTTGATTCCAAGATATTTGAGTTTGTGCGGCACTATTGTGAATGGGGTTGTTTTCTTAATGTCCATTTCTTCCTTATTACTATTGGTGTATAGAAAGGCCATTGATTTTTGTGTGTTAATTTTGTAGCCTGCCACCTTGCTATATAAGTTTATCGATTTTAGAAGCTTTTTGGTAGTCTTTAGGGTTTTCTAAGTACACTATCATGTCATCTGCAAACAGTGAGAGCTTGACTTCTTCCTTTCCTATCTGGATTCTCTGGATATCTTTTTCTTGCCTAGACGCTATGGCGAGTACTTCCAGTGCTATGTTGAATAGGAGTGGTGAGAGAGAATAGCCTTGTCTTGTCAGAATTAAGAGGGAAGGCTTTTAGTTTTTCTCCATTGAGGAATATATTTGCCACTGGCTTGTGGTAGATGGCCTTAACTATATTGAGAATGGTTCCTTCCATTCCCATCTTGCTGAGAGTTTTGATCAAGAATGGGTGTTGGACCTTATCAAATGCTTTCTCTGCGTCTATTGATATGATCACGTGATTTTAATTTTTCTTCTTGTTGATGTTGTGTATGATGTTGATAGATTTACGGATGTTAAACCATCCTTGCATTCCTCGGATGAAACCTACTTGATCGTAGTGGATAATCTTCTTAATGAAGCATTGAATGCTATTTGCCAGGATTTTGTTGAGGATCTCTGCATCTGCATTCATCAGCAATACTGGTCTGTAATTTTCTTTTTTCATAGCATCTCTGTCTAGTTTAGGTATCAAGGTGATGTTGGCTTCATAAAAGCTATTTGGAAGTGTTTCCGTTTGTTCAATTTCATAAAAGAGTCTTGCTAGGATTGGTAGTAATTCCTCTTGGAAAGTTTGAAAGAATTCATTAGTGAATCAATCTGGGCCTGGGCTTTTGTTTTTGAGCAGGCATTTGATTACCGTTTTAATTTCATCAATAGTGATGGGGTGTTTAGATATGCTACATTCTCTTCCTTCAACCATAGAAGATTATAAGAGTCCAAGAATTTATCCATTTTTTCCAGGTTCTCATATTTAGTGGTGTAGAGTTTCTCAAAGTAGTTTCTGATAACCCTTTGAATCTCTGCCATATCAGTAGTGATCTCTCCCTTTTCATTCCTAATATGAGTTATCAAGTTTCTCTCTCTCTCTTTCTTTGTTAGTTTTGTCACTGTGTATCAATCTTGTTTATTTTTTCAAAGAACCAACTTCTGCTTTCGTTGATCTTTCGGATTGTTTTTTGGGTTTCACTTCTTGATTTCTGCTCTCAGCTTTGTTATTTCCTTCTGTCTCCCTATTTTTGGGTCCTTTTGTTGAGCACTTTCTAGTTCTATTACTGTGCTATGAAGCTACTCAGTAAGCCCCTTCTTCCTTCCTGATGTGTGCTTGCAAAGCTATAAATTTTCTCTCAGTACTGCTTTTGCTGTGTCCCATAAGTTCTGATAGTTTGTGTCTTTATTGTCATTTGTTTCCAGGAATCTTTTGATTTCCTCCTTGATTTCATCTCGGACCCACTGGTTATTATGTATGAGGCTGTTTAACTTCCAGGTGTTAAAATTTTTCTTCTGTATCCTTTGGAATTCACAAATAATTTCAGAGCTTTGTGGTCAGTGAAGGTAGCCTGCAAAATTCCTATTTTCTTGATATTATGAAGGTATGTTTTATGTGCCAGCATGTAGTCTATCCACGAGAATGTCCCATGTACATTGGAGAAGAATGTGTATCCGGTTTCTGGATGGAGTGTCCTATATATATCCACTAGGCCTCTTTCTTCCATTTTCTCCTCAGTTCTATTATATTCTTGTTGGGTTTCAGTCTGGTTGACCTATCCATTGTTGACAAAGCGTGTTGAGGTCCTCCACAATTTTGTGTTGTTATTAATATTATTTTTCAGATTGTCAGCTGTTGTATTAAATATTTTGCTGGTCCCTCATTCGGTGCATATATGTTTAGGAGAGTTATTTCTTCCTGCTCTATACACCTTGATTAATATAAAATGTCCATCTTTGTCCCTTACAACCTTCCTGAGTATAAAGTTTGCATTATCTGATATTAGTATGGCCACTCCAGCTTTTTTATGGGTGTTGTTTGCTTGGATAATTTCTCTAGCCTTTTATTTTGAGTTTATGTTTGTTCTGACTATTCAGGTGCATTTCTTGTAGGCAGCAGAAGGTTGGATTGAGCGTTGATCATTTAGCCACTCTGTGTCTCTTAACTGGTGTATTTAGTTGAGAGAACAAATTGTCTGGTTTAATGCCATCTTTATTTCGAAATTTGATGTGTCTTTTGGTTAGTCTTGTCTTTAATTAGGTCTTTCAGTTTTTCTCTTAAGACTATTTTTGAGTATGCAAAATTTTTGAGCTGATTTTTGTCTGTGAAACCATGTATTCTTCCATCAAACCAGAATGTGAGTTTTGCTGGGTAGAGTATTCTAGGTGAAGCATTCACTTCATTCAGTCTTGTCACAATGTCCCACCACTGCTTTCTGGCCTTGAGTGTTTCTGGTGACAGGTCTGCTGTAAATCTCAAGGATGCTTGCTTGAACATAATTTTTCTTTTTGATCTTGCTGTTTTCTAAATTCTGTCTCTATCTGTGGGATTCATCATTGTGACTAGGATGTGTCTTGGGAAATTTTTTCTTGGGTTTCTTTTGTTTGGTACTCTTCGAGCATGCAGGATTGGATCACGTATATTCTTTAGCTCTGGAAGTTTCTCTTTAATGATGTTCGTTTTTTGTTTTTTGGTTTTTGGTTTTTGGGCCACACCCTGTGACGCTCAGGGGTTACTCCTGGCTATGTGCTCAGAAGTTGCTCCTGGCTTGGGGGACCATATGGGATGCTGGGGGATTGAACTGCGGTTCGTCCAAGGCTTGTGCAGGTAAGGCAGGCACCTTACCTCTATCGCCACCGCCCGGCCCACTTTAATGATGTTCTTGACTGTCGATTCTTCCTGGAATATTCTTCCTGGGTCTCTGGGACATCAATGATTCTTAAGTTGTTTCTGTTGAGCTTATCATAGACTTCTATTTTCATCTGTTTCCATTCTTTGACTGATTTTTTCACTGTCTGTTCATTTGCTTTAAGTTTTTTTCAATCTCTCCCACTGTATGGAATTGTTATTTATCTCATCTTCCACAGCACCAAGTCTATTCTCAGCTTCTGATACCCTGTCACAGAGTTTATCCATTTTGTTATTCACTTTGTTTACTGAGTTTTTCAGGCCTGTTAGTTGACATGTTATTTCAGTTTGGAGTTTTGTGATTTCTGTCTTCAGATTTTCTTGGTTTTTATTAGTATTCTATTCAACTTGATCCATGGTCTCTTTGAATTCTTTGAGCATCTTCCATATTGCTTGTCTAAAGTCCTTATCTGAGAGGTTGATTAGTTGGTTGGTTATTATCTGGCCATCAGAATTGTCATCTTTATTCTCTATGTCTGATGCTGGCCTGCGTTGTATCCCCATTGTCACACTTGTATTGTGGGTTTTTCTATGTGTTGTTGTGGTATTTATTGGCTAAATGATGGGGGCAGCCACACTCCTCTGGCTCTGCCCTTTCTGGATGGGTCAACTTGCCTCCAAGGGAGGGGAGTACTCTGTGGATGAAGCCTCACACAGGGTCAAATCTCAGGCCCAAGCACGGAGCAGAGAAGACAGTCTGGAGAGAAATGCTTGCTTCTGTGATCCAGCACAGTTCTTAGTGTAATTTTTTTTCCTTGTTGCGATGGTGTTCTTTCCTTAGAAAGAGTGCATGGCCGCGTAGCAAAGCAGAGCTCTGCTGGAGCCTCTTTTCGGCCCACTCCCAAGAGGTTCACATGACAGGACAGTAGACAGTCACACACAGTCAGCACTCACAATTTTTCAGTTGTGCCCCACTGGGCAGGCGTAGTTTCATAGATTTTCTGTAATTGAGTTTTTAAGGTTCCATGAGTCCTTTCTACAATGGCCTGTCCCCTACAATTGTAAGGAATTCCTTTCAGATGTCTTATCTGCCATTTTTACAAAAAAATCCAAAAGTTTTGCTAACATAGGCTGGCCCATTATCAGTTTTTATAGAATATGGAATACCCATCACAGAAAAACATTGTAAAAGAAAACTGCAAACAGCCTTAGATTTTTGAGAAGACATAGGAATTGCCCACATAAACCAAGAATAAGTGTGCACCACAATATAAAGATAAGGTTTTCTTGGAAATAAATCTGTTTGAGTTATATCTATTTGCCAAAGTTTGTTAGACTGTAAGCCTCCTGGGTTTGCTCCTGCTATGTGAATCTTTTTTGTTAATGGTGCACATATGTTGCAGTTTTCTACTATTTCTCTAGCTTGCCTCCATGGAATTTGGTAATTCACATGTAAACAGTGAGCATTTGTGTGTAGGGCTGAATGTTCCTCTAGGTGATTTAAATATAGGCATTGCTAGCAAGTCAGCAGTTTTATTTCCTTGAGCCATCGGTCCTGGAAGACCTGAGTGGGCTCTAATATGCGTGATGAAGATGGGCTCAGTTCATTTTTGAAGAAGCTGCTGTAATCGTTTAAGTAAGTTCTGTATGATCGGGTTATTAGCATTAAGGGAAGCAGTGGCTATCACATGACATAAATTTACCACATACAAAGAATCAGAAACTATATTCATGGCTTCAGATACATTTTCTAATAGGTAAATTAACATTGCTAATTCAACTTTCTGTGCAGATTTATATTTGGTATCTATGGTCATATTAATGTTGTCTTTGGTTATTCCTCCTTTTCCATTTTGGGATCCATTGATGTAAAAAACTTTGGTATTGGGAATAGGGGAGTCCCAAACAATTAAAGAAATAACAAACTGAGTTTTTTTTAAAGTCCCAAGTTTTTCCTGCTGGATAATGGGAGGATATTTCTCCTGTGAAATCTCAGAGGGCCCCTTGTAGACATTCATTAAGAGGCAATATTGACTCAATTCCCTTTTTTAGTATTGGCAAAACTATTATATCTGGGTCAAAACCTAGTAAAGATATAGATCAGAGTCTTGCCTTGATAATCTCTGAAATTAGTTGCAAGTAGAGGACAACTGAGTGAGGCTGTTTGTTATGTAAATACACCCATTCCAAGGTCTGAACTGTTGCATCAAGGCCACTGTGGGGGTTTCTATAGTAGGGAAGATTAACAGAAATACCTTTTCTCCTAGGATGAAGTTTAAGAGAAATGATTTTTGTAATCTGCCCAAGAAGATGCCCAATTCATTTATGGCAGCTGTTGTTAAGTTTCTCGGGCTATCTAAAGCAGGGTCACCCTCCAACGTTTTAAACAAATTAGATAACTTTGTATTCGGGATTTCTAGTGCAGGGCAGAGCCAATTTACGTCACCTAAAAGTCTCTGAAAATCATTAAGCATTCTGAGGTTTTCTTTTTTGATAGAAATTTTTTGTGGACGTATAGACGTCCGGTCCAAAATAAAACCCAAATATTGATACGGTGGCATTATCTGCATTTTTTCTAAAGCTATTTTCAGTCCTGATGTTTGTAAACAGTCAATAGCATGAGTATAAGTCCTGTAAATCTGTTTAGTTGTTCACTGTGAGCAAGATATCATCTGTATAATGAAATATCATGGCTTGAGGAAATTTTTCAGGAGCAGGGCTCAAAACCTTATCTATAAAACATTGACACATGGTTAGGGAATTCAGCATGCCTTGGGGGAAAACAGTCCATTGGAAATGTCTGCAGGGATGGGTATTATTGAGAAAAGGAACTGAGAATGCAAAACGTTTTTTATCATCTGGATGGATAGGAATATGGTAGAAGCGGTCTTTCAGATCAATTATAATTAGTGGCCATTCCTTTGGAATAACTACAGGTGATGGTAAACCAGTCTGCAATTTGCCCATAGGTATCATGGATAAATTTACAGCTCTAAGATCCATCAAAAGTCTCTATTTACCGGATTTCTTTTTTATAGTGAATATAGGTGAATTCCATTGAGAAAAAATGGTTCAATATGTTCTAAACTTAGCTGTTCCACCACTAATTCTGTCAGCACCTTTAATTTATCAGTTTTAAGGGGCCACTGACCTATCCAAATTAGTTCATCAGATTTCCATTTTATTTTTATTGGTGCTGGGGTTTTTATTGTAGTGGCCCCTACTAAAATTTTTGGGTTTTTAAATCAAAGGAAGGTTTGGGCTCTTCTGAAGCTAATGGGATGTGGAATTCTGCTTTCCACTGTTTGTGTAGGTCACGGCCCCACAGGGATGGTGAAAATGGGCCCACGCGTGGTCTGATTATCACTTTTTGATTTTCTGGGCCGTAAAATATCATAGTCCTCGTACTCAACAGACAGGAGTTCAGGCCTCCTACTCCTTCTAAGGAATACAGGATTTCCTGGAGAGTCCAATTTTCTGGCCATTCTTTATCAGAAAGTACAGTAACCTGAGCACCTGTATCTATCATTCCTTCAAAGGGTTTCCCTTCCAAGTGAAGTTTGATCATTGGGTGTTCATCTTTAAATTTAGTAATTAGAACCACGATTGGGTTTTGAACAGCACCCGGTTATATGCTTACAAAACCTCCAATTCTAGTCTTACCCGAAGTCCCAAATTTGACAAGGCACTATTACTATCTGGGCAATCGCTTCTCCTTTTTTAAAGGTCCATGTAACTGGTATGGTAATAACTACAATGTTTTCTCTCATAGAATCTGAGTCAAGGACACCAGTGGTTACTGCTATACCCTTTATTTTGAGGGAATTTCTGCCAAGAATCAAACCCATAGAATCTGGGGATGGCAGGCCCAGAATGCCAGTTTCTAACATGTAAGGGCATGCTCCTGGGTAAATTGTAATGTCCTCTGGGCATAATATGTCTAATCTGGCACTCCCTGGTGTGGAGTGAATTAATTCCCTTATCGTGATGAATTTATTTGGGCTGGGTTTGGAAGGATTATTATCTGTGAACTTTGACCCTGATTTGGAAGGGCCTGGGGGGAGGCCTGGTGGGCATTTCCCTGCATCTTGTATGTTTGTCTTTGAGGAGCTGAATTTAAAAGAAGATCACAATTCCTTTTGATATGTCCCTGTTTTCCACAATGGTAGCAGAGGATTTGTCTCCTGGGGATTGTGTTGAACCTCTTCTTAGGTTTTTATCAATGAATTTTTCAGATCTACAATCTTTCACCCAGTGTTGACCCTTTTTGCATTTTGGGCAAAGACCTGGTTTTAGGGAAGTTCTTTGTCCCCATGGGTAGAAAGGCATCATTCCCTTGGTAACTGCGAAGGTGTGTACCAAGTCTAAGTGGGGTGGGGTGGGATTTCCCCATAGACATTTCGACAGGCATAAAGGAAATCATTCACATCTGCCTTTTCATTTAAAGTATTCAATACTAATCTACAGGCTGAATTTGCATTATGATAAACCAAAGATTTTACGAGGAAGTTTCTCATCTCATCTTTGACTTGTAACTTCAGAGCATCTTTAATCTTACCTACAAACTCTGCATATGGCTCTAAGGGCCTTGGGTAATTTTAAAAATGTTTCCTCTACCAATGTTGTTAGAATTAATTTTTTCCCATGATGACTATGCAATATCCCTAATTGAATTTAAGATTTCTTTAGGTAAAGCTGCTTGTGTCTGAATATTTGCAAATTGATTTTCTGCCATCAATAATTAATACGATAGAGTAACACCTGCCACTCGTTTTGTAGTACCATCTGGGCTATATAATTTGGCTCTTACACCTTCTGAATAGTACATTTCTCATTCAGTTTGCTGTTTGGATGACAGGCATATATCAGTGATTGTTTTAAAATTATACAAAGTCCAAGATGAGTTGTGACTCAAAAGTTTTAGTGACTCCACACTGTATGGTGATTTTGGGCCATACTCTTTACATGCTTTTTTAAACCCATCTAATTCTTCCTTCGGATAGGGTACATAGTTAGAAACATTTACCCTGTGTAAAGGGGATGAGGCTGGATTAGCAAAATTACTCTGAATAGAGAGAGCTCTGAGGCCATGCATGTGGTTCATCATCTGAATCTGCACTGTTGTGTGATTCAGTTTTGTGATAGAATCAGGCCTCACTTCTGGAGTTAGCACCGGGTGCTGATCATTGTCTAAGTCACTACTGTCATGCAATTCGCTAGAATCAGGCTTTCACTGTTAAAAAAACGAGTTGTTTTTCTTCCAGAAAAAATTCCTATATTGTTGATGGTGGGGTTGGATTCATCAGCCTGCACCTTGGTCTGAATTTTCATCAGAAAGATTTTCTTATTATCCATACTGGTTTCAGCCTCATCATTTTTAAACTTTTTATTTCCTAAATATCAGCCAATAACGATGCTCACAGTAACAACATGAGTCAACACAGAAATTCCACAAATTATGATGGCTGCAGATAATGCAATTTTCATTTAAAATATAGACCACTACCATCCAATTGTAGTGATTGTCCTTAGATCCAAACCAATTAGTTTAAAACAAAATGGAATAATCCACTTGTATAATAGAGAACCAATACATATTCAAAAGGTGGCAGAATCCACATGACTAATCACAGAAACTATTTAATGGTCAGCAGAGGAAATTTCCAATGAAGTATTTCACTTACAGTTATTGAGGGTCCAGGTTCAGCCTGTTCAGACGCCATAATGTTGCAATTCAGCCCCTGATGAGGTTCATTGATGGAGGGATGGAGGATGAGGCCTTTCTCCTCCAGCTCGGACCATGCGTCTGTTACCCTGTTCAGCCAGTGGTTCTGAGGTCAATGAGGTGGGAATAAAGTCAACAGGCAGTCAGGCTTCTGAAGAAAACAGCTCTTTATTCTGTGACAAGGCCAAAGTCAAAAAGCCTAATAATAGGCCCCAGGAAAAAAGCCCCTCACCTTCCACAGACCCTTGCTTTTATTTCCCAGAATCAGGTACCACCCAATGGTGGGAGCAGAATCAAGTACCACTCTAGGGTGGGAGCAGAATGCCAGGTCACACCCTAGGGTAGGGCACAATCACCGATCAGGGTAGGGTCAGTAGCATAACAATCCCATTGAAATGTTTACATACACAACACCAAATTAATTTCAGAAGTGTTTGATCCACTTCCTTGAAGAATGTCATGGATATCCTTAGAGGGATTGCATTAAATCTGACAATGCTTTGGGGGAGTATTGTCATTTTAATGTTGTTAATCCTGCCAATCCATGAGCAGGGTATGTATCTAATTTCCTTGTATTTTCTCTTATTTATTGAAGCAGACTTTTGCAGTTTTCTTTGTATAAGTCCTTTACATCTTTAGATAAGTTGCTCCACGATAATTGAGTTTGAGTGACACTAATAAGAATGGGCTTTTTTTAATGTCCATTTCTTCTCTATTATTATTGGTGTATAAGATGGCCATTGAGTTTTGTGCTTTAATTTTGTAGCCTGCCACTTTGCTATATGAAACTAATGTGTCAAGAAACTTTTTGGTGTTCTTTAGGGTTTTCTAGATATATTATCATGTCACCTGCAAACAGTGAAGAGCTTAACTTCTTCCTTTCCTAACTAGATGCCCTTGTTATCTTTTTCTTGACTATTTGCTATGACAAGAACTTCCAGAATTATGTTATGTTGAATAGGAGTGGTAAAAAGGGGAAGCCTTGTCTTAAACCAGATTTTAGAAGAAAGACTTTTAGTTTATCACCATTAAGAAGAATATTTGCCATTGGTTTGTGGTAAATGGACTTTCCTATATTGAGAAAAGTTTCTTCCATTCCCATCTTGATGAGAGTTTTTATTAAGAATGGATGTTGGCAGAGTGGCGAAATTGATAAAAAAAAATGAACCCAACCTTCTGCTGCCTATAAGAAACATAACTGAATAGTCAGAACAAACATAGATTCAAAATCAAAGACTGGAGGAAAATCATTCAAGGAAACAACAGCCTTAAAAAAGCTGGAGTGGCCATACTAATATAAGATGGCACAAACTTCATACTCAGAAAATTTGTAAGGAACAAAGATGGACATTTTGTACTAATCAAGGGATATGTACAATAGGAAGAAATAACTCTCCTAAACATATATGCACTCAATGAGAAACCAACAAAGTATTTAATACAATTGTTGACAAATATGATAAAGAATATTAATAGTAACACAATAATTGTGAGAGACCTCAACACGGGCCTGTCAACACTTGATAGGTCAATCAGATTGAAACCCAACAAAAATGTACTAGACCTGAAAAGAGAAAAGGAAGAAAGTCTAGTGTGTGTGTGTGTGTATATATATGTATATATATATACATATATATAGTATATATATATATGTCACTCCATCCCAGAAACCTGAATACACATTCTTTTCCAATGTACATGGATCATTCTCCAGGATAGACCACATGCTGGCAGGATAGACATTTTGCAGGCTATCTTTGCTGACCACAAGGCTCTGAATTTAGATGTAACTACAAAGGGACACACAAGAAAAACTTTAACATCTGGAAATTAAACAGTCTACTACTGAACAACCAGTGGGTTCTAGATGAAATCAAAGAGGAAATCAAAACTTTCCGAGAAACAAATGACAATGAAAACACAAACTATCAGAACCTATAGAATACATCAAAAGTGGTACTGAAAGGAAAATTTATAGATTTGCAAGCACACATCAGGAAGGAAAAAGGAACATACATAAGTAGCTTATTATGCAGCTTATAGAATTAGAAAATGAGCAACAAAAAGTACCAAAAGTAGGGAGACAGAAGGAAATAACAAAGCTGAAAGCAGAAATCAATGAAGTGGAAACCCACAAAAACAATCCAAAAAATCAACGAAAGCAGAAGTTGGTTCTTTGAAAAAATAAACAAGATTGATAGACCACTGGCAAAACTAACAAAAAAAGAGAGGGAGAGAAACTTGATAACATGTATTAGAAATAAAAAGGGGGAAACCATTACAGATACTGCAGAGATTCAAAGGGTATTCAGAGACTACTTTGAGAAACTCTATGCCACTAAATATGAGAACCTGGAAGAAGAGGATAAATTATTGAACTCATATAACCTTTCACAGTTGAATAAAGAAGATCTAGCATATCTAAACACCCACATCACTCTTGAGGAAATTAAAACCATAATCAAAAATTTGCCCAAAAACAAAACCCCAGGCCCTGATTGATTCACGAATGAATTCTTTCAAACCTTTCAAGAGGAACTACTACCATTCCCGACCAGGATCTTTCATGAAATTGAAAAAAACCAGGAACACTTCAAAATAGCTTTTATGAAGCCAACATCATCTTAATACCAAAACCAGATAGAGATGCTGACCAAAAAAGAAAATTACAGACCAATATCCCTGTTGAACACAGATGCAAAGATCCTCAACAAAATCCTGGCAAATAGGATCCAATGCCTCATCAAGAAGATCATTCACTATGATCAAGTATGTTTCATCCAGGAATGCAAGGATGGTTTAATATCTGTAAATCTATCAACAAATAGACAACATCAACAACAAGAAAATAAAAATTACATGATCATATCAATAGATGCAGAGAAAGCATTTGATAAGGTCCAACACCCATTCTTGATCAAAGCTCTCAGCAACATGGGAATGGAAGGAACTTTTCTCAATATAGTCGAAGCCATCTACCACAAGCCAATGGCAAATATTATCCTCAATGGAGACAAACTAAAAGCCTTTCCTCTAAACTCTGGTACAAGACAAGGCTGTCCTCTCTCACCACTCCTCTTCAACATAGTACTGGAAGTACTTGCTATAGTGATTAGGCAAGAAAAAGATATCAAGGGAATCCAGATAGGAAAGGAAGAAGTCAAGCTCTCACTTTTTGCAGATGACATGATACTCTACTTAGAAAACCCTAAAGGCTCTACCAAAAAGCTTCTAGAAATAATAGTTTTATATAGCAATGTGGCAGACTACAAAATTAACACACAAAAATCAATGGTCTTTTTATATACCAATAATGATAGGGAAGAAATGGACATTAAGAAAATAACCCCATTCACATTAGTGCTACACAAATTTGAATATCTTGGAGTCAACCTGACTAAAGATGTGAAGGATCTATAAAAAATCTATAAAACACTGCTCCAAGAAATAAGAGAGGAAATGTGGAAATGGAAACACATACCCTGTTCATGGATTGACAAGATTAACATAATTAAAATGGCAATATTCCCTAAAGCATTGTACAGATTTAACACAATTCCTCTAAAGATACCCATGATATTCTTCAAAGAAGTGGATCAAACACTTCTGAAATTCATTTGGAACAATAAACACCCTCGAATAGCTAGAGCAACCCTTGGGAAAAGCAATATTTTAGGCATTACTTTTCCCAATTTTCAGCTGTATTACAATGCAATATTTATCAAAACAGTGTGGTATTGGAATAAAGACAGACCTTTAGATCAGTGGAATAGGCTTGAGTACTCATAAAATGTTTCCCAGACATACAACCACCTAGTTTTTGATAAAGGGGCAAGAAATTCTAAATGGAGTAAGGAAAGCCTCTTCAACAAATGGTGTTGGCACAACTGGTTAGTCACTTGCAAAAAAAGCGAACTCATACCCCCAGCTAACACCATATAAGAAGGTAAAATCCAAATGGATTAAAGACCTTGATATCAGATCTGAAAGTATAAGGTATATAGAAAAACACGTATGTAAAACACTCCATAACACTGAGACTAAAGGCATCTTTAAGGAGGAAACAGCACTCTCCAAACAAGTGGAAGCAGAGGTAAACAGATTGGACTATATTAAGCTGAGAAGCTTCTGCACCTCAAGGGAGATAGTACCCAGAATACAAAAGCCACCCACTGAGAGGCAGAAATTATTCACCCAATACCCATCAGATAAAGGACTAATATCCAAAATATACAAGGTATTGACAGAACTTTACAAGAAAAAAAAATCTAACCCCATCATAAAATGGGGAGAAGAAATGAACAGACACTTTTTAAAAGAAGAAATGCAAATGCCCAAGAGGCACATGAAAAGATGCTCCACATCACTAATTTTCAGGGAGATGCAAATCAAAACAACTATGAGGTACCACCTCACACCACAGAGATTGGCACACATTACAAAAAATAAGAACAAGTAGTGCTGGTGAGGATGTGGAGAGAAAGGAACTCTTTTTTACTGCTGGTGGAAATGCCGTCTAGTCCAACCTTTATGGAGAGCGATATGGAGATTCCTCCAAAAACTGGAAATTGAGCTTCCATATGATCCAGCTATACCACTCCTAGGGATATACCCTAGGAACACAAAAAGAAAATACAAAAATCCCTTCCACACACCTATATTCATAGCAGCCCTATTTACAATAGCCAAACTCTGGAAACAACCAAGATGCCTTTTAGCAGATGAGTAGCTAAAGAAACCGTGAAAGAAACCGTGGTACATATACACAATGGAATACTATGCAGCTGTCAGGAGAGATGAAGTCATGAAATTTTCCTATACATGGATGTACATGGAATCTCTTATGCTGAATGAAATAAGTCAGAGGGAAAGAGATAATCGCAGAATAATCTCAGTCATCTATGGGTTTTAAGAAAAATGAAAGACATTTTTGCAAGAATTCTCAGAGACAAGAGAGATGAGGGCTTGAAGGTACAGCTCATGACATGAAGCTCACCAGAAAGAGTGATGAGTGCAGTTAGAGAAATAACTACATTGAGAAGTATCCTAACAATGGGAATGAATGAGGAAAGTAGAAAGCTTGTCTCGAGTACAGGTGTGGGTGGGGTGGGGAGGAGAAAGATTTGGGACATTGGTGGTGGGAATGTTGCACTGGTGAAGGGGGGTGCTCTTTTTATGACTGAAATCATACAACTACAATCATATTTATAATCGTGGTGTTTAAATAAAGATAATAAAAAAGAATGGGTGTTGGACCTTATTGAATGCTTTCTCTGTATCTATTGATATGATCATATAGTTTTTATTTTTTGTTGATATTGTGTATCATGTTGATTGAGTTACGTTTATTAAACCATCCTTGCATTCCTGGAATGAATCCTACTTGATCATGGTGTATGACCTCCTTGATGAGGCATTGGATCCTATTCGACAGAATTTTGTTGAGGATCTTTGCATTTGTGTTCATCAGGGATATTGGTCTGTAGTTTTCTTTCCTTGGAACATCAATGTCTGGTTTTGGTATCAGGGTCATATTAGCTACATAAAAACTATTTGGGAGTGTTCCTGATTTTTTAATTTCATGAAAGTGCATGAAAAGTGTTGGTTATAGTTTGTCTAGAAAGGCTTGAAAGAATTCGTTATTAAATCATTCTGAACCTAGACTTTTGTTTTTGGGAAGACTTTTGATTACTCTTTTAATTTTCTCTTTTATAATGGGCATATTTTGTTATGCTAGATCATACTGGTTTAACCGTGGAAGGTTGTAGGAATATAAGGATTTATCCATTTATTCCAGGTTCTGGTGTTTTGTGGCATAGAGTTTCTCAAAGTAGTCTCTAATTACCTTTTGAATCTCTGCAGTATCTGTAATGATCTGAGCCTTTACATTTCTAATTTTCTAATTTGATTTTTTTAAGTTTCTTTCTCTATTTCTTTGTGAATTTTGCTAGTGGTTTATCAATTTTGTTTTTTTTTTAAAGAACCAAGTTTGCTTTCGTTGATCTTTTAAATTTTTTTTGATTTTCATTTTATTGATTTCTGCTCTAATCTTTATTATTTAATGAGGCCCAGAAATCCTGGCATAATCAGATTCATCCTATTGGGATACATTTGCTTCTGTTCTGTTTTTTTTTTTTTTTTTTTTTTTTTTTTTGTTTTTTGGGTCACACCCGGTAACGCTCAGGGGTTACTCCTGGCTATGTGCTCAGAAGTTGCTCCTGGCTTGGGGGACCATATGGGACACCGGGGGATCGAACCGCAGTCCGTCCAAGGCTAGCGCAGGCAAGGCAGGCACCTTACCTTTAGCGCCACCGCCCGGCCCCTTCTGTTCTGTTTTTGACCCTTGTTCCAAGTGTCTAAGTCACTTGTGAGCAATTCTGAATTGGTGGCCCAAAACCCTTTTCAAAATAAAAAAAACAAAACAAAACAAAAAGTGTGTTTTATTTCTGCCACCCACCAACACTCTGCCACCAAATGAGTCAAGATTTAAGAAAAACCTGAGGGGACATTTCATGGAAAAGCATGATCTGGTGCCTCCTTCAAACACCAGATTCTACCACAGATAGCAAAGAACAGGCACCTGAGAGAACTAGATGTTGGGGAACCCAGTGGGATACAAATATCACTCTCCCCAGACTTAGGCTTTCTCCATTTATAAAGCCAGAAGCAGATTTCCAACTGAGAGGTTTGTTTCGACAGAGGACCCACAACTTATTGATGAGTCTAAAAGACCTGATGTGATCTGAATGTGGCTAGTGACAGAGATGTTATCCAGGAGCCTGTTTTTTTCTGAGTTGCCCCAAGCTGGTGGCCAAAGGAACTTACTCCATCATTTTCTGTATCTCAGAGGCCAAACTTCTTTTGAACATGAGGCCCCATGAATTATTGCATGGCACATGCAGATCATGCAGAGCCATGACAAAGGATAATCAGGACCAGGACTCTAGCAGGGGCATGCCCCTCCTTTGACAGACCTGACCACTCCAAACACACCCTTCTTGACAGAGCTCCTGAGGCCTGGACGTACTTCATAAGGTAACTGTCAGCTCTGGACAACAGCTACCATCTCAGCACCGCATCTTGTTGCCTAGAATACAGACTTTTTTGTTCATACTCCAGAGCTGTAGAAAAGCAAAGCCACATGTGCTCCTAGTCTCCTTCCCCACATCTCAAAAAAGCAAGCAACCCAGAAGGGAACTTTCCAAGGAAGAACATCACAGGAGTCCCTCTGCCCTGAGTCCTCTTCCCTCCCTTGTGGCATAGTACAGGCATTGTAGTGGGGATCAAGTTCTCAGCTGACCTGCTCTTAGGCCTATTGAACAAACAATAGCAAAACACACGTGGGACTTGGGAACAGTAGATTCATGTGCTAAAGGCACTGTTCTCTGCATGTCCAGCTGCTACTTGAGCTGCCAGAAAGTTCTCTCATACTTGGACTTGGAGGGCTTCTGTCGGCCCCTCCTCTCTGATCTGCCAAGCCTCAGGACTTAGTATCTTTCCTTTGGCCTTTTTCTCATGCAGAACCTGGGTGAGCCAGTGACTCTACATAGTTCTCTACTGTACCCCCATTTTCTGAGGCATCAGGAGACCCTGAAATAACAAAGTTGGAGATAGATGAATGTTATTTGGGATTGATCTTTTCCATCTAATCTATTAAAAATCAATACAAAAAAATGAATTTAAGTTTGATACTGACTGAACCATTTAGAACCATGTTTTTTCCTGGGGAATAGTCTTCCTCTTGGTCCCTAAAATTGCAGACCCCTGCTCCAGCCAGAACTGGGAGTTTGTCCTGCTCTGCCCAGACACAGGTCCTTTGCTTTCTCCTTTGAGTGTTAGCCTGTCTGCTTTCTCTATCTAAGGTCAAGGTGCAGAATTCAGATTGCAGTAGTGCAGTAGTGGTAGGATGGGGTGAGCTTGTGGTGGTTCCATGAAAGGACACTCCCTTCTTTTCTTTCTTTCTTTCTTTCTTCTTTCTTTCTTTCTTTCTTCTTTCTTTCTTTCTTTCTTGCTCTCTTTCTTCTCTGTCTTTCTTCCTTTTCTTTCTTTCTTTCTTCTTTCTTTTCTTTCTTTCTTTCTTTCTTTCTTTCTTTCTTTCTTTCTTTCTTTCTTTCTTTTCTTTTCTCTTCTTTCTCTCTTTCTTCTTCTTTCTTTCTCTTCTTTCTCTTCTTCTCTTTCTCCTTCTCTTTCTCTTTCTTTCTTTCTCTTTCTTTCTTTCTTTCTTTCTTTCTATCTTTCTTTCTTTCTTTCTTTCTTTTCTTTTTTCTTTCTTTCTTTCTTTCTTTCTTTCTTTCTTTTATCTTTCTTTCTTTCTTTCTTCTTTCTTTCTTTCGTCTTCTTTCTTTCTTTCTTTTCTTTCTTTCTTTTCTTCTTTCTTTCTTTTCTTCCTTTCTTTCTTTCTTCCTTCCTTCCTTCCTTCTTCCTTCCTTCCTTCCTTCTTTCTTTCTTTCTTCCTTCTTTCTTTCTTTTCTTTCTTTCTTTCTTCTCTTTCTTTCTTTCTTTCTTTCTTTCTTTCTTTCTTTCTTTCTTTCTTTCTTTCTTCTTCTTCTTTCTTTCTATCTATCTTTCTTTCCTTTCTTTCTTTTTTCTTTCTTTCTTCTTTCTTTCTTTCTTTCTTTCTTTCTTTCTTTCTTTCTTTCTTCCTTTCTTTCTATCTATCTTTCTTTCTATCTTTCTTTCTTTCTATCTTTCTTTCTTTCTTTCTTTCTTTCTTTCTTTCTTTCTTTCTTTCTTTCTTTCTTTCTTTCTTTCTTTCTTTCTTTCTTCTTTCTTTCTTTCTTTCTTTCTTTCTTTCTTTCTTTCTTTCTTTCTTTCTTTCTTTCTTCTTCTTCCTTCCTTCCTTCTTCCTTCCTTCCTTCCTTCCTTCCTTCCTTCCTTCCTTCCTTCCTTCCTTCCTTCCTTCCTTCCTTTCTTTCTTTCTTTCTTTTCTTTCTTCTTCTTTCTTTCTTTCTTTCTTTCTTCTTTCTTTCTTTCTTTCTTTCTTTCTCTCTTCTTTCTTTCTTTCTTTCTTTTCTTTCTTTCTTTCTTCTTTCTTTCTATTCTTTCTCTTCTTTCTTTCTTTCTTTCTTTCTTTCTTTCTTTCTTTCTTTCTTCTTTCTTTCTTTTCTTTCTTTCTTTCTTTCTTCTTTCTTTCTTTCTTTCTTTCCTTTTCTTTCTTTCTTCTTTCTTTCTTTCATATATATTTTTTATTAACATAATTTTTATTTTGATCATAGTGGCTTACATATTGTTGACAATCATATTTTAGGTACATATTTACATAAAATCAGGGGGGATTCCCATCACCGGTTTGTCTTCCCTACTTCTCCGTTTTTGTCCTACCTCCCATATCCTCTTCCCTCACCCCCAGGGCTGCTAGAATATGTGGTCCCCTCTGTACCTATCCTATTACTTTGTAGTCTTACACCTGTTTGGTCCTGATGCCTCCCTTATTTCCCCCTCTAATTGGGAGGCAGGAGTAGGTAGTTCAAGTTATGTGGTTTTGTTTGAAGAGGAGAAAAGTAATAAACTGGGGTAAAAGTCTAATACGCTGAAAATAAGCAGAATTCTTCTAGAGGCTCTCGTCATCGGTTTGAGAGACGAAGGAGAAAAAGAAGGTGAAACACTCCACCACTACGAAAAGAAGTGTCAAATATCTATTGAGGATTCCAACAATAATGCTAAGCACCACAGAAACAAAACAAAAACAAATAAACAAACAACCAAAAAAACGCCGTGGTCTTGAGATAAACACCATGGCAGAACACATAAAGAGGGAAAAGAAGGGGCCGGAGAGATAGCATGGAGGCAAGGTGTCTGCCCTTTATGTAGGAGGTCATCGGCTTGAATCTCGGCGCCCCATATGGTCCCTCGTGCCTGCCAGGAGCAATCTCTGAGCCTGGAGCCAGACATAATCCCTGAGCACTGCCAGGTGCTACCCAAAAACCTGAAGAAAAAAAAAAGAGGAGAAAAAAAGATAAGTATAAGTGGGGCAACAACTTCAATAACCACCCCAAAACAAACAAATCAACCAAAAAACAGATAGGTAAATAAAAATAATAATAATAGTAGTACATGAAGATAAAAAGTAATATATGAAAAATAAACAATGTTTTGTGTTTTTTTTTCCCCTCCTGCCCAGGCACAGTAAATATTGGGGTCATTCGAAAAGGGATTCACATGGCCTAAGAGATATGGGGTTTCTCCGCCCTTGGAGTATATTGTCATGGGATCAACTATAGACTCTGCCCATGATCCTTTATTCTCCCGGTGGTGCATTTGTGGTGTTTGGGAGACTTCTGCTCCGTCCTGGGTGACACAGTCAGACCTCTGTATCTAGAGATCTCAGTATCTGCACAGTTACAGGGGTGGGACTTATGATGAAGTCAGTCTTTGTGGTTGTAGAAGTTCTGTTCCCTCAGTGTCATTTTAATCCATCTTCTGTGGTTGGTGGTCTTGGTCTTGGCACTAAACCTGGGATGGCACCTAGGATAACGCCTTTCCTTGTGTTTCCAGAAGCCCCATTCCGTTACAGTTGTCTCTGCCAGACCTTTGGAACTGGGGATCATGGTTGTTGTGCAGGTCGTAGCTCAAACCCTAGACTAGGGCTTTTTTATTTTATTTTATTTTTTTTGGTCCCAAGATATATACAGTCTGGTCATGGTTCTGGCAGCCAGTCCTCTGTAAATCACGTTCTCGGTTTTTGGACCTACCAGCAGATGACTAGTTTTCTGATTTTGTCTTATCAGTGGCTGGTAAGGCAGGATAACCTGCTCTTAGGTCAAGTTGTTCCCATTTTCCTCGTTGTCAGGATATCGTATTAGAGCTGGCACTCGTTGGTGTTCCAGCAGTAATAAGGTTGTCCCGGATGGGGTTTGTTTCATGCAGCTGTTGTGAAGGACTGTGCTGTTTCTGTGACTGGGATCCAGGGTTCAAGGCTGGACAGATGGGATCTAATCTCCTGAGGTCTAAGTTGATTCCACATGACATATTTTCAAGGTAGGAGTTATCCCTGTATTGTAAACAACTATTCTATCTCTAGTAGATAAGAGCTCTTTTTTATGTGAAATATTTCCCCTTTTTTTAGTGTCCTTTGCAGAGAGAAATGGTGCTACGTTATATTGTTGGTGCATTTGGAGGTGAACAGAGAGGAAAACAAAAGCAGGTCACATACCCAAAAAAGATAAAATAAAAGGATTAAAAATGTATGTGCTCACATATGTATATGTAGACCAGACAATTAAAAAATGAATTAATGGAGTATTTAAAGGACCAAAGTGATGTAAAAGACTACCTTACATTTGGGGAAAGGCAGGTAAAGAGGAGGTGTAATACAAGTCTTATGTTTATGTTGGGAGTATAGGTTTTCCCATTGTCTTTTGGGTTTTTCTTGTAGTGTGTGGGTTCCCAGGCACCTTTCCATCACACCCCCTGACCTTCTTCAGATTGGCAAAAGATTTGCAGCAGGGAGGTCTTGGGAAGAGTTCTTGTATTGGGGCTACTTTTGGAACTAAGTCCGGTTTCAAGTAGCAGTCCACATTAGGGGAAGATGGTAGGGAGGGCCGCGCAGCATGGGTCCACAGGGGAGTTAGCTGCCTTTTCTTGCAGGAGACGAAGAGTGGGTTTGACTGGGTGTCTCTTCGTTTGGGTACTGGGTACTGGTTCATTGGGGTAGGAGGTCAATCTTGATGCCTAATAGATTAAGGACTGAGGGTGAAGAGTGTAAATATAGTGGGAAGTCTGGATGGGAATGAAGGATGAGGGAGTAGTTGAATTTCCAAAGGGGGGAAAGGGGAAGGTATATGGTAGGGGTAGGAAGGGAGAAAAGAGAAAATACATTAGAAAGGAAGGGAAAAGAGGAAAGAAAAAAAGTAGAGAGAAGAGTAGAGAAGAAATGATAAAAAAGAAAGTAGTGAGAAGAGAGGAGAGAATAACAAGGGAATGTTAGTTTGCTTGAGTGTGTTCGATGAGTAGAGTCTGTAGTTTAAGTCTGTATGTCACGGTTACTGCTTTGGTGATCTGACTGGCCACGTGCTTCGATTCCTAAAAGAAGGTATAACCTTGAAATAAAGTGTATGTTAAAGAGTTTTCTCGGGACCATTTCGTAGTGCCAGCTAGGTATGGTATCTCGTGTAGTATCCCTAGCTGCCATCTTAGTTTGTCCACCCTTTGTATCCAAGGATGCCTGTGAACAGAAAAGCTGAGAGGTTATTTTAAATATAGTAAGATAAGGCATTAAAACATGATGTTATGGGATGATTCCATTGGAGTCAGTGATTTCCCGTGGTATTCTTTACCTGTGATCCTGTATACGATCTCCAAGGGGTTATTGGGGGCCTTTGTCATAGAAGGCTGATTACATACCTGTTCTCTCTATGCTGCTCTTTTTGGTGTTGCTGTTTTCTTTGTGGTATAATGTGGTCAAGAGTTTGCATTGTTCCTTTTTTCATGTATTTTGGGCACTGCACTCGAGTATATGTTGACTATTACAGTGTTTAGAGTTTCTACCCTGTTAAACCCTATTATTTGGTTGTTGAGTGTTAGTTGTGTATAAGATGTATGTTCTAGGTGCTTCAGAATAGTGCTATCATTCTGTGTTATCTTTTGTCTTCTGACTTACTTCGTTTAACATAACATGTTCTAGATCCATCTATGTTGCTGCAAAGTCTGTGATTGTATCATTTCTGACTGCCATGTAATATTCCATTGTGTATAGATACCACATATTTTTTTTTGTTGTTTTTTGGGCCACACCCTGTGACGCTCAGGGGTTACTCCTGGCTATGCGCTCAGAAGTTGCTCCTGGCTTCTTGGGGGACCATATGGGGCACCAGGGGATCGAACCACGGTCCGTACTAGGCTAGCGCAGGCAAGGCAGGCACCTTACCTCCAGCGCCACCACCCGGCCCCCTGATACCACATCTTAATGATCCATTCATCTGTTGTTGGACGTTGAGTTTGGTTCCAAGACTTGGCTATTATACTGAGTGCTGCTATAAATAGTGGGGTGCACACGTATTTTGGAATGAATGTCCTTCCAACTTGGGGGTATATACCTAGGAGAGCAATTGCTGGGTCAAATGGCAGCTCAATTCTGAGTTCTTTGAGCACTCTCCAGACTGTTCTCCATAGGTGTTGGACTAGGGGGCATTCTCACCAGCAGTGGATGAGAGTTCCTTTCATACCGCATTTGTACCAACAGAGATTGTTCCCATTATTTTTGATGTGAGCCATCCTTATTGGTGTAAGGTGGTATCTCATTGTTGTCTTGATTTGGATCTCCCTGATGATGAGTGAAGGTGAGCATGTTTTCATGTGTTTGTTGGCCATCCTTCTGTCTTCCTCAGAGAAGTGTCTATTCATTTCCTCTCCCCATTTTTTATGGCTTTATTTGGCTTTGGGGGGCTCAGCTTTCTGAGTGCTTTGTATGTTCTAGATATCAGCCCTTTATCTGATATGTCGAGTGAAAAGATTTTTTCCCATTCTGTTAACTGTCTTCTTGCATTAAGTAAGGTTTCTTTTGCCATGCAGAAGCTTTTTAGTTTGATGTAGTCCCATTTGTTTATGTTTGATGCTAAAGTTCTTGCCATTGGTGCTCCATTCTCGAAGACCTTTTTGATATATAGGTCTTCGAGTGTTCTACCTATTTTGTTCTCAATAAACTTTATAGATTCGGGTCTGATTTCAAGGTCTTTGATCCATTTTGAGTTGACTTTTGTATAAGGAGTGAGGTATGGGTCAATTTTCACTTTCGTACATGTGGTTTTCCAGTTGTACCAACACCATTTGTTAAAGAAGCTTTCTTTGTTCCATTTCAAGCTCCTGCCTCTTTTATCAAATATTAGTTGGCTGTATATCTGGGGGTTTATGTCTGGGAATTCTGTCCTGACCCACTGGTCTGAGGTCCTGTCTGTGTTCCAGTACCATGGTGTTTTGATTACTATGACTTTATAGTATAGTTTCAAGTTAGGTAAGGAGATGCCGCCCAGCTTCTTGTTTTTCAATATGTGTTTGTTTATCCTGGTTTTTTTGTTATTCCAGATGAATTTTGTGATTGATTGTTCTATTTATTTAAAGAATGGTGTTTGAATTTGGATAGGGATTGCATTAAATCTATATAGTAGTTTGGGTAGGATAGTCATTTTGACTATGTTAATTCTACCTATCCATGAGCATGGGATATTCTTCCATTTCTTTAGATTCTCATCAATTTCTTTCTGAAGTGTTTTGAAGTTTCCCTGGTATAGGTCTTTCACTTCCCTTGTAAGGTTGATTCCAGGTACCTGATATTTTTTGATACTATTTTAAATAGAATTGTATTTTTAATCTCTCTCTCCTCGACTTCGTTGTTTGTATATAGAAACACTACTGTCTTTTGTGTATTGACTTTGTATCCAGCAACTTTGCTGTATTGGTTAATTATTTCTAGGAGTTTTATTGTGGACTCTTTAGGGTTTTCGATGTATATCATTGTATTGTCTGCAAATAGAGATAATTTGTGTTCCTCTTTCCCAATTTGGATTCCTTTGATTCCCTTCTCTTGTTGGATTGCTATTGCTAGGACTTCTAAGGTTATATTGAATAAGAGCGGAGAGAGTGGACAGCCTTGCTAGTTCCTGATCTTAGTGGGAATGCTTCTAGTTTCTCACCATTAAGTATAATATTGGCTGTCAGTTTTTCATAGATAGCTGTAACTATCTTGAGGAAGGTTCCTTCTAACCCTATTTTGCTGAGTGTCTTTAACATGAAAGGGTGTTGGATTTTGTCAAACGCCTTCTCTGCATCGATTGATATGATCATGTGGTTTTTGTCTTTCTTGTTGTTGATGTGATGTTTAATGTTGATTGATTTGCGTATGTTGAACCAACCTTGCATTCCTGGTATAAATCCCACTTGGTCATGATGTATGATCTTTTTGATGAAGTTCTGGATTCGGTTTGCTAAGATTTTGTTGAGTATCTTTGCATCTATGTTCATTAGTGAGATTGGTCTGTAGTTTTCTTTTTTGGTGGTGTCTTTGCCATCTTTGGGAATGAGTGTGATATTGGCCTCATAAAAGGAATTGGGGAGGATTCTTGTTTTCTCTATGGTTTGGAAGAGCCTATGGAAAAGTGGTAGTAGTTCTTCTCGAAATGTTTGGTAGAATTCACCTGTAAATCCATCTGGGCCTGGACTTTTGTTCTTAGGGAGTTTCTTAATTACATCTTCAATTTCCTCTGAGGTTATTGGTCTATTTAGGTTTTCTAGTTCTTCCTTTTCCAGTGTTGGAAGATGGTATTTTTCTAGGAATCTGTTGATTTCTGCTGGGTTCTCTAGCCTAATTGAGTATAGTTGTTCATAGTATGATCTCATGATATGTTGTATTTCTTGGGGTTCTGTTGTAATCTCTCCTCTTTCATTTGTGATCCTACTGATTTGGGTGTTTTCCCTCTTTTCTTTGGTGAGTTTTTCCAGTGGTTTGTCTATCTTGTTTATTTTTTCGAAAAACCAACTCCTGGTCTCATTGATTTTTTTGTATTGTTTTCTTAGTTTCTATGTTGTTTATTTCTGCTCTGGTTTTTATTATTTCTTGCCTTCTGGTCGTGGTTGGATTTCTCTGCTGCTGCTGTTCCAATTCCTTGAGGTGATCATTTAAACTGTTGATTTTATTGTTTTCCTGTTTCTTGACATAGGCCTGTATTGCTATGAGTTTCCCCCTAATTACTGCTTTTGCTGTGTCCCACAAATTTTGACAAGTTGTCTCCTCATTATCATTTGTCTCAAGGAATCTTTTTATTTCTTCCTTGAGTTGTTCTTTGATCCAGCTGTTGTTGAGTAGCATGTTGTTTAATCTCCAGGTATTAGTTTTTCTTCATTGTTTCTTCTTGAAGTCAATTTTGACCTCTATTGCATAGTGATCTGATAGGGTACTTCTAATGATCCTTACATTTGTGGTCTTATATAGGTTGGCTTTGTATCCTAAGACATGGTCTATTCTGGAGAAGGATCCATGTGGGCTTGAGAAGAATGTGTATTCTGCTTTCTGGGGATGGAGGACTCTATATAAGTTTATTAGTCCTAGATCTTCTAATTTTTCATTTAGGGCTCTTATTGCTTTGCTATTTTTTTGTTTGGTGGATCTGTCCAGTGGTGATAGTGGAGTATTGAGGTCTCCTATTATTATCACATTTCCCTTCATGTGTTTCTCCAGGTTTGCGAGCAGTTGCCTCACATATTTTGCTGACTATATATTAGGTGCATAGATATTGACCAGGGTTAGTACTTCTTGATCTAATGTTTCCCTGATCAGTAGGTAGCGACCCTTTTTGTCTTTGATCACTTTCTTGAGATTGAATGCAATTTGGTCTGATACAAGAATGGCTGTCCCTGCTCTTTTTTGTTTTCCATTGGCCTGTATAATTACTTTCCATCCTTTTATTCTAAGCCAGTGCTTATCCTGTAGTTGTAGGTGTGTTTCTTGCAGACAACAGAAGTCCGGTTTATTTTTCCTAACCCAGTTCTCTACTATGTGTCTTTTAATTGGAGAGTTTAGTCCGTTAACATTTAGGGAAATTATTGAGAGAGAGGGCTGTTGTGCAGTTGTATTGTGTGGAGTGGTTGTTGTTACAATCGGGGGTTTGGATTGTGTAATTCGTCTCTGAGTAGGTTGTTTAGGATTGGCTTAGTTAGCACAAATAGTTCAAATTTGTTCATGTTTGAGAATATTTTTAGTCTGCCCTCCCATATGAATGATAGTTTTGCTGGGTATTGGACCCTGGGTTGGAAATTTCTTTCATTCAGTCATTTAAATATGTCATTCCACTGTCTTCTTGTTTGAATTATTTCAAATGGGAGATCTGGTTTGATTCTATGTCCTTTCCTTTGTACTTGAGTTTTTTTTTCTCCCTTATTGCTTTAAGGAGTTCCTTTTTCTCTTTGTTTTTTGCCATTTGGAATATTATATGTCTTGGTGTTAATTTATTAGGGTCTATTTTATTAGGGATTCTCTTGTCTTTCTGGATTTGCCCTGAAGTTTCTTTTCAGCGGGTGGGGAAGTTCTGTTATTATCTCCCTGACTACCTGTTCTTCCCCTTTCCCTATTTCCTCCCCTTCTGGTATACCCACAATTCTTAGATTGTTTCTTTTGTCCTTGTTCATTAGATATTGGATTTTTCCTTCCAGTGCTTTGCCTTTTATTTCTTTGTTGGTTTCTTGATCATTTTTTGTTTGCAGTTTTCCTTCGAGTTCTTCAATGTGCCTCTCCAACTCTGTGTTTCTGCTCGTAAGGCTTGTTACTTTGTCTTTTAATTCCTTCACTTCTTTTTGTATGGAATCTCTCATGTTCTTTAACATTTCTTCTTTAATTTGGCTGATTCATTCATCCATGGATTTCTTATACTCGGTAGCTAGGGTTTCTTTCATTTCTTTTATTAATTCTTGCATTTCCTTCCTCATGGCCGCTTTTAGGTCTTCTTCCCATGGATCTGTGCTTTTTGGTGGACTTGGAAACTTGCTAGGGTTTGTCACGGTATCTCCAGCTATTAGAGTTAGGGTTAGGGTTCTTTCTTTCTTTCATCTTTCTTTCTGTCTTTCATCTTTCTTTCTTTCTTTCTTTCTTTCTTTCTTTCTTTCTCTTTCTTTCTTTCTTTCTTTCTTTCTTCTTTCTTTCTTTCTTTCTTTCTTTCTTTCTTTCTTTCTTTCTTTCTTTCTTTCTTTCTTTCTTTCTTTCTTTCTTTCTTTCTTTCTTTTCTTTCTTTCTTTCTTTCTTTCTTTCTTTCTTTCTTTCTTTCTTTCTTTCTTTCTTTCTTTCTTTCTTTCTTTCTTCTCTCTTTCTTTCTCTCTTTCTCTCTCTCTCTTTCTTTCTTTCTTTTTCTTTCTTTCTTTCTTTCTTTCTTTCTTTCTTTCTTTCTTTCTTTCTTTCTTTCTTTCTTTCTTTCTCTTTGTTTCTTTCTTTCTGTCTGTCTTTCTTTCTTTCTTTCTTTCTTTCTTTCTTTCTTTCTTTCTTTCTTTCTTTCCTTCTTTCTTTTTTCATCTTTCTTTCTGTCTTTCGTCTTTCTTTCTCTTTCTTTCTGTCTTTTTTCTTTCTTTCTCTTTCTTTCTATCTTTTTTCTTTATTTCTGTCTTTTGTCTTCCTTTCTATCTTTTTCTTTCTTTCTTTCTTTCTTTCTTTCTTTCTTTCTTTCTTTCTTTCTTTCTTTCTTTCTTTCTTTCTTTCTTTCTTTCTTTCTTTCTTTCTTTCTTTCTTTCTTTCTTTCTTTCTTTCTTTCTTTCTTTCTTTCTTTCTTTCTTTCTTTCTTTCTTTCTTTCTTTCTTTCTTTCTTTCTTTCTTTCTTTCTTCTTTCTCTTTCTTTCTGAATGCGTGAACTGGAATAAGGCCAAAATAATAAGTAATATCAGTCTCTGAGAACTGATCTTGCTAGTTAAAATTTCAAATAGCTAAAGCAGCCCAGGAGTGTGAAACTGCCCTTAATCAGAATATTATAAACACATACAAATTGCCTTGAACTATTTGCCCCTGTGATTTTGCTTGGTAAAACGTTTTGTCTAAAAATATACCTTGTCAAGTAATTTTGTATGTGTTCTTCTCTAGCCCAGAGAAAGAAGGCTAGAACAAAGACACAAGATGGAACTTTACTTCTGAGTGTCTGAGTCTCTGATTTCATTTCCACTGACTTCATGCATGCACCTTCTCTAGCAGGGAACCAAGAATTTCCTTGTGTCTGGACCAAGCTGTCTGTGACAATCACTTAATATTAGGGTAATCCATATCAAGACAACAATCCCTCTCTGTGTATTGATTCCCAGGACAGGAAAATATTTATCCAAAAGAATGTATGAACACCACTATTTATTGCAGCACTCAGTATGATAGCTAAGATTTGGAATCAACTTAATTGTCCAACAGCAGACAAGTGGATCATTGTCACCCCACTCCCATCTTCCGGTGTTATCTTACCTGATGGTAGGACCACCCATTTTTGGGAGGGGTCTTTGGAAGAACTAAGGGGTTGCCTGAAGGGAATAAAAGGAGATTCAAGAGAGTCAGCAAGGAGGCTCTGCTGGAGTTGGCAGCATGGGGGGTAAGGAATAGGTTGAGATGGCAGGGCAGCTGAAATAGGCTGCTTAAAAGGTTATGATAGAAGGTACACCTGTTGGCTAGGGCCTTGAATAAAGCTTCATGTCTCCTAAAACCTGACTGCCTTTGGATCATTTCCTTGTGGCTACCTTGAACCTTCAGATCCGTCAGCTGGAGGGGATTGCAGACGCATGTCCTGGGCTAGAGGAGAAAGGACTCCCTCCATCCATCTCACCATCATCCACCTCCATTCAGGACTCAATAATTAATACGTTTCTCAACAGATCATGAAGATGTGATACATGTATACAATACTACATAGCAGTAAGGAATGATTCAATCATGCAATTTACAGCAACATGGATGGAACTAGAAGATATGTTAAATGAAGTAAGCCAGAAAAGGATAAATACAGAATGGTAACACTTATATGTGGTATTTAGAATAACACATTGGTTTAAATGGTAGATATTTCAAACACTGTAGGTTCCAGGATATAGCAAAGAGAAGGAAATAGATTTTGTGGAAGAGGAGAAACACAAAAATCTTTATTCTCTTTTATACTTCAAAGAAATCACAGCAATGGCTATTGCAGTTTAGATTGAACAGGTGTTCAATCAACTACTCTTTATAGAGGTCTATAATAATGTTCAAATGAAGACACAAGTGCAGAATGCATTTGGAAACCAGGGACTCCTATTACAGTTCCCATTATTAGAATGTTTTAATGTTTTAGTTTTGATATGTCCATAATAACTCTTTAACTTCTTTGTCCACAGTGTTCTTGGAGATATAGGTTGGTTGCCCTAATTTCATATTTCAGTGTTCTATTATATTAGACTCTAAATGCAGTGTTATACTATAATGTCTTGACAAAATACTCTAATATATCCATTTTCCACTTGATTACACCTGCCATAATGATCTAATATTCATGTCCATAGAGACCATTAAAATAGATAATTGCACATCATAGACTTTTGTTTCAGTCTCCATTCATTTTGTTTTGTGTTCAATTCAAGATAGTTTTCTACTACTTTATAAAGCCCATGTTGTCAGTTTGCTTTCAGGAAATAAACCTGGATGCTTGAGACCTGGTAGATGATACTTCATGGGGTAGAACCCCTTTAAAGTGCTCACTACCATATTCTTTAGTACTCTAAACATTAAAGTTATGTTTGTTCTAAGAATGCACAATTTAATGCTGGAAGCTTTTATTTACCAAAGTTTATCCTCACCAATGATGATTTGCCTAGAAACTGGAAAACCTTTCTCACTGATTTGACTACCTCATATTTTTAAGAGCTCTGACCCATTCCACAAGGGTCAGTTCTTCAACTTCAACCTACAAATGGATCTCCATTATCTATTTATGTGTGCATGTGATGTACACCTCTATGTTTATCTGTATAGTATAAAATGCTTGTCTATGTTATAGTCCCTGTTATATGTAACCAACTTCTTTGCTCCTCTCCTGCTGACTACCTTATAAATCCTTTGCTATCCTCTCATGCTATCAGCCCTGATCCCTTATCTCTCCCTATTTAACCTTCTTTACCCTCAGCTCTTAACTCCTTGGGAACTGAAATCTCCCCAATACAGCAAGCTGTCAGTCGGCTCCCAAAGCAAAAGGACACCCTTTGTCTTGCCACCACCACTCCTGCTGATTCATTCTATGTAACTCTTTTTCTCCCACCTTCCCTCACAGTGGAGTGTTGCTTGCTACTAGATTTAGCTCTGGAGAGATCCTCAGCTCAAGGACACTACTTGATCCCTGACTTCTGCAAACCACTTCTCAGACTCCAGAAGACATGAGCAAGATGAAACTGTTCTGGATTTTATCTCCCCTCTCAGACTATTTCAAGACTTCGGAGGATATCTATTTGTATATTTCTGTAGATGCATTTCTTTTATAGTTATTATTCTTAGTGTATATTTTCATATGTAGTGGTAGCTTTCCCCATCCCCTTTATGGATTTACTTAGTAGGATATTCTAGTAGATAAGTCTGATAGGGTCTGAGTTCAGATTAGATCCAGGTTATAGAGATTGTTTAGCTTGTTATTTTTACCCTCACATCATGTGATACTGTTCCTTTTTGCGTAGGTATTACATTAAAATGGAAAAATCTTACATATAGAAAGAAGCTCTTACCTAATAGGGATAGGAACTCATAAATTTTATAGTGTAGGGGTGCCTTTCTCCCTGAACATTTGTTATAGTGACTCAACTTAGGCTTTAGTTGATCATATATTGACCATCCAACATGAACCTTGGATTCCATCTTTCAAACTGGCATAGTTTTCTGCACAAGCAATTCCACATGGGGAGACCCTAATGCTGCTCTTGCACTGATTTTCTCTAGGGTAAGTTTATATGATACTCTGACAACCAGGAAACAGCAACAACTTGCTCTCACGAAAGGTTTCCCTGCTTTGCCACCTAAGGGTGAGATAAAATCGGAAGACACCTTATGACACTCTGGCTTCAACATAGGATCTATGCAAACCCTAAGATCTCTAATTATAGAAGTCTGATTGTGACAACTGGGATTAAATAGAACTTTTCCTGGAACCATGAAGAAAGACACTGGGGTTGGGAAATTAATATGCCCAGAGCCTGTAGTTTGGTTTTATGACAGGATGCTTCATGTGTAGAGAAACTCTTTGTTTTTTTTTTTTTTCAATTTTTAAAATTTTTTGGGGGGTCACATCTGGCAGTGCTCAGGGGTTATTTCTGGCTCTCGGCTCAGAAATCGCCCCTGGCAGGCACAGGGAACCATAGGGGATGCCAGGATTTGAACCACCATCCTTCTGCATGAAAGGCAAATGCCTTACCTCCATGCTATCTCTCTGCCTTCCCTTTTAAGGCCAAGGGTATT